>NC_050177.1:37933037-37948037 GCF_008315115.2 Sander lucioperca
TCCCGACTGCCCTGTCTCCAACTGAGCATGTCCTCCAATAGACGACGGCACAGAACACACCGAACAGACTCGAGTCACTGACCTCGCCAGACTGTCCGACGGATAATCGGGTTGGTGTGTCAGGGCCCTAGACATACATGCTATCAAACGTCTTTATCAACCACCTAGTAATATTAGGAAATACCTTAATTAACAAGTAAACCCTTAGTTGATGTTATCAACAGATGATTGTTAACATTTACCTAATATTTAATATTGTATGATTAACTGTTAAGTTATGCTTATTACTGTAATAACTGTTAAGGGCAGCCTTGTCGTCATGGTTATAACAGAAACCGGATCAGGAAACCATCAGTAACCAAAGTCCAATGTTTTGTTGACCAATCCATCCATCCACCCAGATCTCCACTTTGTCGCTCCATAATGACATCACCTAACTTCCTCTCAGTCTCAAATTCAACGATGAATTATTTACTTGGTTTTAAAATGCAGCAGTTCCTCCAAGGTAATTCAAACTGCTCTTAAATTCAACACAACCAAGTAACTCAAATATATATCTTTGAACTTTGTCTTTATTTTATTTTGGAACAGAATAAATTATAAGGACATCACAGACCTGCAAAATAACAATCCAGTCTCACGGCAGTTCGTGAAATTTGATTAGTGTACACAAACACGTTTATCTCGTTTTATTCGTGATGGTCAGCACGTTTTTAAAACTAATGTATTTCAATGGGAAGCATCTTTCGTGATCACAGCACGATTGTCAATGAGAAGATGACGTAGCATTAAGAGCGACTACGGTAGCGAGTAGTATGAAAATCTGCATAGGTTGGTTGGGGTGGTGGATGGGTCAAACAACACAGGACTTTCAGCTATGCAATTGTTGGTATTATAAAAAACGTGCTGACCATCACAAAAAAACACGAGATAAACTTGTTCGTTACACGAATCAAATAGATTAAATTACGTGACCATTTCACGAACCGCCGTGAGACTGTGTTGAAAATAAAGTGTCAGAAACATAGTTTAGGAGCCAGACACATTAAGAACCACAGAATTGTGCAGTGTGACATTATCAAGTGCTGCATTGTGATCTACATGGCAACTGTGATATCTGTATCCATGGCGATTTGGTTGTCTAGTATGCAGGCAGTTTCCTAGGCAGCAACACGTGTTGCCTTGTCTGAGCTTTTCTTAACATGTAAGATACTATAGATAGATAGATAGATAGATAGATAGATAGATAGATAGATAGATAGATAGATAGATAGATGTGAGGACTATGGAAGGAGATGATAAAAGCAGGGGAGGAAAAAACAGCTAGAATCGAGAGAGAAAAAGTTTGAGCATGGGAAACACCTACTGTAGGATAAAAAAGACTAGGAATAAAGAGTGAAATGTAGTCAAGAGAATGGCAAGAGCATGTGGGTGTCTGTTCCTGAACAGAAGAGTCAGATTAAAATAGAACAGCCATATGACGACAGTATGACTGTCAAACACCTGCAGCGCTGAGAGAGAGAGAGAGAGAGAGAGAGAGAGAGAGAGAGAGAGAGAGAGAGAGAGAGAGAGAGAGGCATAATGAGATGTGAGGGACAAATAGAGAAACAGACAGACAGGTGACAAAGTGACAGAGGGAAAGTGGTGGGGGTGAAATGTGAATTGTGAAAAACATTAGAGAGAACAGGGCGACAAAGAGAGAGAGCGTAAATCAGATACAAATGAGTGAAAGGTTTTGGAAAAAAAGAAGGTGAGGATGAAGAATGGAGACCATTATTGTGGCCTCCCTGCCAGAGTTTGTGTGAATGAGAAAGTGGTGTTTTTCTCCTGTGCACTCCCATCACTCTTTCTTTTCCCTCCCCTGAGCTTTGAACAGCTCTTTAATGCAGTGCTCCTGGAACAAGAGAAAGTAGACAAGCTCAGGTAGCATTGTGTCTAACAAAGGTGCTATCATACATGACACATTGCATTTTCACAAAGTAGTTTGTGAGCGGCCCTGGTATTTAGAGCAGCCCTGATTGGCAGATGTTGACATTTGAGAGGAGGCCAGTCCCTTGGTGAGAACTAATGAAAATCAGAGACATTAAATTAGACAAGGTGCTTAGCATTGTACTGCATCCCTACTCAGTCTGCATCAGGGTTGTGCGTGATCACGGAAGGCTTGTGCAATGTGGATGCAACGACAGTTTTGTTGTCATTACTTAGAATTCCTCACGGGGGAGACAGATAGACAGATTTACGTAGTGATGACAGCTAACTTTACTTCAGGACCAGAAGTGGCATAGGCATTATAGGCAAATGATAGGGTGCTGAATCAATGATTTATCTGTTGCAGTTATCTGCTAATGTTAGCTTGTTATGGATGGGGGATAGTCGTGTCCATGTTTTCTAATTTAGCTAATTTATAGCGTAACGTTAAGTTACTGCCACTGTATTTTTATTAGGGAAAGATTAAGCTATTCATGTGTTAAGATTTTAATAATGTTTTTCAGTGAAGTGTGTTGTATGACATACGACCTAATATTTTATTGACAAAAGCTGTTTTTCTAGCTACTGTCTAAATATTGATATTGTATTGGTATAGACCGATGCAAAAACAAGCATAGTTTTAGTCAACAGTAACACGAAGCCATCCTGTCAGCATCATCAGCTTAGGTGCAATTACTAACTGGGTTTTGGAGCAGCATTTTTATTCACACTATATTGTAAAATACCCCTTTTTTCACAAATGCTAATTCTTTCTTTACAGATGCACTTTTAACCCTAACCCTAACCCTGGCAATATATTCTGTGACACGTCTTGCTCCCTCCACCTATGCACAGCCAAGTGATGCTGCATCAGGGTTACCACTTTATTAGTTTTTGTTCAGAGGTATTTTTATTTTAAAATAAAGAAGCTGTAAAACATAAATTTGTACACTATTTTCCTTGTGTATGAACATTGTGATTAACGGTGGAATTGGCTGCAATACAAGGGGCAACAGCTGCAATCTTGCCTAGGGCCCCAAATTGCAGAGCCAAAAGTAACCTCTAACAGTAACCGCCCTTACCTAGTAAGCTTGATTAGCCTTGTAGCTAGCGGTCATATTACTGGAGGTGACTTAGCCCCGGGGTGCCAGGAGCCAAGCCCAGTAAGAAAACTACCTCGGTACTTTATTCCCTGTCGTCAAACTGGTCTCCTTCAGTCTCGGAGGCTGTGTTCAATGCAGAGTGCTGTTTGATTCTGCATATTTAGGTGTTTCCTGTAATAATAGGACACTATGTTGCGGATATCGATTAGCATTTACAGTAGCCAATCATGCGTTCGGTCCCCCGCCATGCAACTAGCGGTCCTATTAGCTAACTCTGCCCGGACCGGGAGCTCCAAATGACTACGGCCTCGAGAAAAACAGAGGCCAGTTTTAAGCTTTAAGTAGCTGCAGTAACTAAACCAATAAAGGCAGTCCAAGGCAAATGTATAGCACCTTTCCACAACAAGGTCATTTCAAGTGCTATACATAAGACATAAATGCATTAAGACGATATATGAAAGACACATAAGGTGGTATTAGTAGACACACAAGAATAGGATTTAAAAGGATTAAGACAAAGTAAAATAGAAGACTAAAGAATACATCTAAATGCAGGGTTGTCAAAAAGCAAAAACCTACTGTGGTTAACCAGTCAGACTGTTTTCCATAACATACATCTTTTTGTGCATGCATTAGATTTGCATATTTTGCAGGTAAGGCTTATCAGCACCAGTGGAAACCTGTAAATAAAAGAGCAATTACAGAACCTAATACATTGGTATTTTTACAAAAATACCAGTAAGAGAAAGTAGTGATCAGGTTTCACATAGAAAAACTTCCCAAAATCATATTATAAATCTGTTTTGCTCACTTTATTTGATTCTGTCTTTTTCTTCTTTAATTAAAATGTAATATTAATGAGACCAGCTGTCTGCTGTTTTCTCTGGAGATGCCAAAACAGTCTTAGACTGAAGTAGATGAGAATTGGCATCATTCATTCCCAATTTTATAGCATCAAATCAATGTTGTTGGATTGGTTTTAGAGGTGCTCGTATGCAATTTGGCCTCAGGCTTTAATTAAGGCATGGAGTGTTAATGAGACTACCAAAAAATGTGATATGAATGATTGATTTGATTGATTTTTACTGTAGATCTGTGATATATTAGATCACGTTAACAACAAAGCACAGATTGGACACACACTGATCAAAGACCTAATGACAGTAGAGGCTCTTTACTGTTGTATCTGGGTTTCTTGACCTCTCTTCAAACTTTCTTTCAAACGTGTGAATTTCATCAGCGAGCAGTTTTCTGTCTTTATGGGACCGGGTTCCCCTGGTTTAGTCTGTCAATTCCTGCCTTTGTACTTGTTCTTTCAGGTCTGAACTTCTGAGTCTCACTCTTTCTGTCCATCATCTACTTCCCTCAAGTCATGCTGCGGAAATATTTATGAAATATGGTCTGTTGGCATGTCTCAGTTTAATAGATTTCACTCAGAACCTCTCATCCTCTCACTCTCACTCTCTTTCTCAAACACACACACACACACACACACACACACATACACAGAGGTTGGTTAACTGAGTGGCAGAACCGTGATGCACCTGTTTCTCCTGTTCTTCACACAGTATTAGGTCAGCCCTAATCAGTGCCGTTGCAACATCCCTTTATTGTTTTACACCTCCATGTGTGTGTGTGTGTGTGTGTGTGTGTGTGTGTGTGTGTGTGTGTGTGTGTGTGTGTGTGCATGTGTGTACGTACATGGCGGGGGCCATCATCATGGCTTGGCTGTATTCTACAGTGCATGTGTCTCCAGTATGTTAGTGATGCTACTGGAGACCAAGCTCTGTTGGAATAACAACCAGGACCCAATGCAACACTACCAGCCCTGTGTGTGTGTGTGTGTGTGTGTGTGTGTGTGTGTGTGTGTGTGTGTGTGTGTGTGTGTGTGTGTGTGTGTGTGTGTGTGTGTGTGTGTGTGTGTGCACGTCCTGTGTACTGACAAAAGTATAATAATAATATATTTATTAATAATAATAATAATAATAATAATAATAATAATAATACCGCATCGGTAATTCACTTAACTCAAATGTTAAAGAGTGAACAGACGTCCCTTAAACATCAACGGTTAAACACACAGCAGGTGAAGGAGTCAGCAAGCTAGGGATTTGCTAAAATACACCATGGGGCTTGTTAGAGCATGTAAATAGTAGGTTTTACATAAAGATCTATAGGCAGAGGAAGGATGCCTTTAATCATGTGCAAGTTGGATGCCATTACCTTCCATCCTCTTGCTGTTAGATCAAGGTCGAACAGTAAACCTCTTCGAATGCAGATTGGCTTGATTCACAGAGTCAGACTGCTCTGTGAACAATGCAGAAGATAAGAAATATGGGAGCTATCCTAAGTGCTCCAATTAGCTCCTTAAACTAATCCTCCTGGTCGAGTCTTTAGCTAAACTAGGTCTTTATTTAATCTGGCCGATTTAGAATATTAGTATTCAGCTAAGTGTCTAATCTAAAATCTGATTCTTAAATGAATGTGTTACCTTCAATACATGCATGAGTGTACTCAAGCACAAAGTAATGTGAAAGTGTTTTGCACTCTTGTATCTGTTTTCTAAAATAGTTTTTGAATTTTATAAATGATGTGGTATTGCAATGAAAATCTAACTCTTACTCCAGAGGTTTTAATGTATGAATGCTGCATGTTTTACCTCAATTTGAGTCTGATTCAGCCATTTTAGAGCAGAGGAGGGATTTAGCAGTTTAATAAGTTTAATCTATCTGTCTATCTGTCTGTCTGTCTGTCTGTCTGTCTGTCTGTCTGTCTGTCTATCTATGTTTATATTTAGGTGACAGAATTAAAGGCAGGTCTTATTAAAGCATATGACCATTAATCATTTGCAGGAACACTTTGATTGTGTTGAATGTCTTTTGATAGTGTAATATCGACTTTGGTGATCGAAACCTTCAAAGGTGTGTCCTTTAAAAAATAACTATTTTTTTCCGTAGCTGTGGTAAAGTGGCTGCTTTTTATTGACGTGGAGGGAGAGGGATGGGAGAAGAAAATAAATAGATGTTACTTACTTTGATAATGATTATAGTTTTGGATCTTCCACGGGTGGGAGTGCACAAGAGAAAGAAATTGGGTTTTCTTTTATTATTATTTTTTATTAAGATTGTCATGGCTAGTATTCCAAGAGCACTGTAAGTAAGTAATACATGTCACATCTAGTGCTGTCAATCGATTAAAAAATGTAATGAAGTTAATCACAGTCATGGGTTGTGATTAATCAAGATTAATCGCAAATTTAAAATACCAGGATTTACTAAACGTGCAGTGTTGAAATAAATAAATGCATGACAAACTGGTTTAAAGAAACAAATTCTCCAGTTTTTCAGTGTTCAATAACAATCTTAATTTGTTAAGGCATCCATATGAACTGCAGACATTTAGCAGTAACCAACAATTGTTACAAAGTATGTCAAAGTAATGTCAAAGTCACAAAAAGCTTACCTGTCATTTTTTTTGCTTAGTAACATCAATTGAAATGAATGCAACAATAAGTAGGCCTATTTTAGAAATAGAATGCCACAATGTATGTGAAGAGACAGAGGGAACATTGTCTACATTCTTGGTTAAAGATAATTTCTTCAAAAAGTGTGCATCTGTGCAACATGCCTCCTGTCAACCAATCATACAGTCTATTCTTCTTTCAACCAGTTGCTCAGGCAGACTAGCTTGTTCAGATTTTCAGATGATAGAGCTGTCTGCAGCTGTTGTTCTGCAGAATGTTGCCTGCCAAAGAGAACAGCCTCTCACATGGCACTGTTGAGGCAGATGTAGCCAAGTACCTTTTTGCAATATGGGCCAGCTTACCATATGTACCTGCTTGTGACAACCACCACTGTAGTGGACATGTTTCCATGCTGACAGGCCTCTGCCTTGTACCTCTCTAGAGCTTTTGCCACACCTCTCCCCTCTCTGCTCTGGGCAAGCACTTACAGTCCTTGAACCTAGGATCTAGACAGGTTGCTACCTTTAACCACCACAGGTTTGAGTTCTCCTTTTGCATGCTGAGGTCCTTTGTGAACGCAGCCTTGAAGCGCGCTATGTAGGCAGGGTCAACATCAGAGACCTCCATTGTACGCAGGAGATGACATAGTGCAGGTAGGACCACGGAGCAAGATACGTACTTTTCACCACATAGGAGCTCAGGGATATACCTACAGGGCAAACACAGCAACACACAATTGACTTAATGACTACAGTTTTCATTCAGATGGCATCTATTTAGGGTATAGACCTTAAAATATGTCTAGATGATTTACAAATTACTTATGTTTATCAGTAAAATTGGAGAAAGAGAAATCACATTTCCTGCATGGCTCCAGCAACGTTTCCAACTTTGCCAGTCTGTCATATTCAGCTGAGGTTAGCATGGCTATCTTGTGCTTCTGCTGTGATAGCGTTGCTTTTAATGGATCTTTGTTGTGTTGATTCTACCTGATCATTTCAAGAGTTGAATTCCAGCACGTCGGTACATCCATGACATGGGACTCCTCTATTAGTCCATGAGAGGCTTGCTGAGCTTTCAGTTCTGCTGTGTTTGCAGGAATGTGTCTGAAGTGTCCGACTATTTTATAGCATTTGGCTAAAACGCTATTAGAGCCACTGTCCCGTTAAGCCACAGTGATCACCCTTTGTATCATGTGCGCTACACACATGGCAAATGCTCGAATGGTAGACTTCTTGCAGCAGCAATCATATTGCGAGCGCTGTTGTAGGGATAGACCGATTATCAGCCCTGAACGATTATCGGCCCATTTTTTGGCAGTTTGCAGATAATCTGTATCAGCGTTTTATTTGCCTGATATCTGATAAAGCTCTGTGTCTGTCCCTCTGCTTTGGTCTGTTTTACTGTGTATTATGTTCAAAGTTTCTAATTTATTAAATAATTGCTTTAAGCATTTAAACAAAGTTTTGTGTTGGAGTTTGTAACATTCCAAAATTTTCATTTAGATTTAGATTTAGATTAGATTTTGTTTTATTTTCACTGTGCCTGCAAATCGGTTTTAAATATCAGTTATCGGTTTCATTAATTACTTATAATCGGTATCAGTTTTGGCCTTGAAAAAACAGTATCGGTCGATCCCTACTGTCTGTTCCTAGTTGTGACCTTGTCCGTTATGTCCCACTCATTTGGAACTTCAAGAAACTGGCAAAAACTGGCAACTGGGAAGAGGTTGGGATCAAGCTTGATAAAAAATGATTACTTTGCATTAAAAAAATAATAACGCGTTAATTTTTTTAGATTAATCACATGCGTTAGCGCGTTAACGTTGACAGCCCTTGTCAAAGGCTGAACAACGTCAGATCCAGATAAACTACAGGCACTCACCTTCTCTGACAAGAAATTTGTCAATAAATTGTCAAATAACAACTGGTCTCAAATAATATCCAAATGGGAGCAGATCCGAAAACAGAGAGGCTTTTTTTCTAAAATTATATAAAATGTTGAGAGTGAAAATTTATTGCAAAGATTCAAAGAAACATCAGTTGTCATGGAGATGGAACAAACAATCTCCATGACAACTGAGATCCATATTCTTGATATATGTTTACAATCTATACCAAGTTGTCATTCTGTTTCTCCATATTGTGATTTTAATATTAGTATTTATATCTGCTCTGTACATACGACATCTGTGGCATGTCTGTCTGTCTGGGAAGAGGAACTCCCTAACTCTGTTTCCTTTTTTTTTAATGTTAAAGTTTTGGTTTTGTATTTTGTCTTTATCTGAACCGAGGGTCTGAGGATAGAAGGTATTATATGTTGTTCAGACTGTAAAGCCTTCTGATGCAAATTTGTGATTCTGGGCTATATAAATAAAATAGATTTGAATTGACTTGAGCCCACTTCATCCATTGATGAAGATCATGAGATGTGGCTAGAAGTTCTAGAAAATTTCTAGAAAGTGGAACTTGTGCCAACAATGTTTTACAAGATGTAAAAGAAAAAGAAAAACAGGAGGAAATCAGGTTGTCTCTGATAATAGCCTGTCTCAAATAAAGGTCCTTTCTTTATTTACTTCAATTAGAGACAAAAGACAATTGGAGATGTTACTGTATTTAACTTGTCACCACCCCCGCCCCTCAGAGATCCTGCACCAACAAATACAACTGCATAATAATTTTGCAATTATGCTTTCACCATTAGTGAGCAAGCAGAGAGCTGACTAGCAGAGCAAAATCAGGTATGAATCAGGCAGTATCAAGAAAGTTGTGTTTAATATATGAGCCAAAACAAATCCCTACTCACCAGGCAGCCCAAGCTGGCTAAAATAAACCTTAGAAAGAATGCACAAATGTTATCTGGCCTAGTTTTGCTCAGTAGGAAATTATCTCAACATTATACAGAGCTGATTTCACTTCATCCTGCTAGCTACAGCTCTGTCCATGTAGACTTAATTAAGATTTTCAGTGAGTTGTCCTCTGTCGCCCTCTCTATTAACTCTGATTTATGACTAGTTCACGGAAAAGATTGAATAAACAGGTGAAATTTGGACCTGTATTTTTTTTCCCTTACATGCATTAGCAGGTCAGCATTTTCTTTTTCAACAGTCAAGTCCTGCTTCACTATCATCTAATATCCATACCATTATACCTGTGGGCTGACAGGTAGTTTACGCACTACAAAACATTTTAACGGTTGCACCAGCTGAAATAGTTCGTAGGCATAAGTTACAACTTCAAACTTACACCAAGCCCTTAGTGTAAAGTAAAACAGTTGTTGTCATGGTGCATCGTTTTGGTAAATTTGATAATAGTGCGTTCCATTTACTTTGAAAGTCGGAAGCCGGAGCTAGGAATGACGTCACACCTGAGTTGACTGCGTTCCATTTAACAAGTCGGAATTCACAGTGGTGTTTGCTCTAGCCAGGTTAGCCATTGTTAGCGATACCAGTTGATAACAGTGCATTACGCTGTTTTTTTTTTTGCATTCAAACAGTGTAGCAACATGTCCACAGATAGAAGTTGGATAGGACTGTGTGTACAACTGATTTAGTGAGACACAAATAAGACAGAAGTGCTAAATAAACTGTATGTTACTACAGCTTTCACTACTGTTGATGCAGGGTGCAGCCATGTTGGATTTTGAGCTTGGGGTACCGTGAGGTTGTCCTACTTCCCAACTCGGAAACTACAGTACAGGGGGCGTCTTTCCGACTTTGAACTTGGAAATTATGTCTAACTTAAGATAGAACTTACACACAGCTGATGTCTACAACAGTCCAAGAGCAAATTGAGCGTACTGTAGCTCTTGCAGGAGAAGAGTACACACTTCAGACACTGTGCACTTTCTGCCTATAGTTGAAAATCTCCAGTAAGCACAAATAAAAGTGGAAGGGAAGATAGAGGATAACGACAATATGTTGAGACTGAGACCAACCCGATAATGAAACGATAATGGTACAGACAACTTGTACAAGCAGAAGAAGAAGCAGAAGATCATTTACCACTATAGTAAGTGCAGTTTCAGTGGAGTCACGGGCTCTGAAAGCAGACTGAAAGGGTTAAAAAAAGGTTACTTAAATATGTGGGCTGAAAGACACAACTCTTTTTAGTACTTTTAAAAGAAGGTTAGAGACTTGTTGATACATATTTAGACACCCTGGATCAAGATGTGGTTTCTTAATGCAGTTTCTGCCATTCCCATGAGGAATTCTAAGTAATAACAACAAAACTGTCGGCGTGTCTACATGATACAAGCCTTCTGTGATCGCGCACCACCCCCACCCCTCCTCAACACAGTTGCTAGTAGCCAAGGAGGACATGGAGGATTAAAAAAACACGACGGATTCTTCAGAAGAGGTAATTATCTTCACTCGAGTTTCTGCGCGGGAAAGTCACCGGACGCCACAATCTTCTGAACATAGCCCTACTGAGAAATACAGAGAGAGTTGTATGGAGCTGATAGTCTTAATTAGCTTTGTAGCAACTTATTTTGGCAATGGCTTGAGTGTAACGGACGTTCATTAATATCAAAAAGTTACACACTAAAGCTTTAAGGTTTAACCACAGTCTTAAAGCTAGTTGGGACAGTGCCAGTCGTGAGTGATGAATGATTATTCAGCATTGTAGGTCCCAAAATAGCAAGAGATCTTTAAAATGTTTAGCTGGTAGGGTTAGGGTTAGGCTAACCCTTGGTTTCAGCCATGTTTCACACATATAAACCAATCATATCTAGACCTTGCTCAAGAATCAAATAATGTATTAGTAGGACTTTGGTAGACTGATCTGATATTTATAAAACCAAATTTGAGCGTCTTGTTGGCGGCTGCAGCTTTGAGTATTAGGCTAATCTTTAGAGCAACCAGTAGATGACGTAATAATTGATATTGGGATACAATCATGATTATAGATATTTTGTTTTCTAGGACTTTATTGGGTGCTTTGTGCTACCCTTCACTGCTGCCAGTGGTAGGGATAATAATTAGATTTTGGTGATTTACACATTCAAGGAAGGAGAACTTGTGAGAAATATGACGGTGGAGGGAGAGTGTCTCAGTGTTCTATCAATCAGTCTCATAACTTAAAAATTACATGAAAATTACAGCATTATATAAGCAGTGTAATGTACAAAATGTCAGATGGTAAACAGAAGAGCCTAAGGAAAATGTGTCTGATTGGGCGGGTTCGGTTCCGCCGAACTGCGGCCCTTTGCTGCATGTCATTCCCCCTCTAACTCCCCTTTCATGCCTAATCTGTCTTATCAAATAAAGGCCTAAAATGCAACAAAAAAAAAAATCATCTTTAAAAAAAATAAAAGATAAAGAGAATGTTTAGTTATGCTGATGACAGGTACCCTTCAAAATGTCACAGCGTTCCAAGTGATTAGAAAGGCTGCAGATAAAGACAACAGCGAAGACTACACCCTGATGAAAGGAGGAGTGGGGAAGGAAGAGGAGGAGAAATGTAGTATTTAGGGGTTCAGATAGAAAGGTCCAGGGAGGGAAATGAGAGAGGTGTGGAGGAGAGATAAAGGGGTTAAACAAGAGGAAAAGAGTCAATAAAGGCCCATAATTCACCGTAAGTGTTAGTATGACATTTACAGAAATGCAACAGTTTATTGTAATTGTGATTATTCATACTGTTGCTAATCAGAGACTGGAGGAAAATACGTCCTGCTTTAGATAAGGGCATCGCTTTAATACATTATTAATGACTGTAATGCAATGAGTGGAATGAATATAAGATATATGAGAGTATTTTGAAAATTAAGTAGAAAATAATTAAATAAAAAATATACACCATTATCATAATGGCCTTTCACATTGTTCTGTCATGCTGTTTTAGTTCTCCATCTCCATCATCAGAGGGGGATTTGACATCTCCCGTATTAAAAATGTACCCTGTTATGGTATTTTCAACTCAATTCAGATAAATGCTTCATCCAAAATCACATAACTTGAAATGGCATTAGAGAAAAACAAACTGACTTAGTGTAATGAATTCACGTCGCTGTTTTTATTTAAAATGTAGAGGCTGTCATGCTTCCGTTTTGAACTAATTGAAGTATTATATTGTCCTCTATCTAATTCTTCTTGCTAATTCTTCAGTTCCCGAAAAGCTGACATTTCTGAGATGTAACATGACAGCAACAAAATGGAAGTGAATTAGCAAAGTATGTATAATATAATATGAATATCTGATTTTTGGTAAATCCCACAGCAGCCTACTAGCTCTGTCTAAATTCAGATTTGCCGTGTGTGTGTGTGTGTGTGTGTGTGTGTGTGTGTGTGTGTGTGTGTGTGTGTGTGTGTGTGTGTGTGTGTGTGTGTGTGTGTGTGTGTGAGAGAGATGATAGGTAGAGAAGCAGGTAAAGTCATATCACAGATGGTTTGAGGTTTAAGGCAAGAAATGATTGCGAAAGGTCATAAGACAGAGTTTGACATTTACCAATGCGTTCATACATCTTATTGCTAGTAATGCACACACATGCGCACACACACACAAACACACAAAGGATGGCAGGTTTCAGCAGACTGGGGAGGATGCGGAGCCAGAGATGTTTGTTGTTTGTCTGCTGTTTAGATCTACTTTCAATCAAACATTACTTATCGGGATTTGCGCAAGCATTCCACACTCTCAAATTCTTTCTCTAACACACACATACACGCAAACACACACACGCGCTCATACACACATGGGCTGGCAGAGCTCCAACTTCATTACAACAGCACTCTGGCAGGCTGATTGAGTGATCAAAGCTAATCACATTTAATCCTCTAATCATATGTAATAACCAACACCGAGTGCTCAGGCATGACATGACTCTCCACTCTCACTCCATCGCTCCCTTTCCTCTCTTCTTCTCACCCCTTGACCCCCCCCCCCTCACCCGGCCACTAGCGACTCCGCCATTCCCTTATTTTCCATTTTTACTCTCACTCAAACACAATACTGACCGTGAGTGAGAGACAGAGGATAGAGGGGTAGAGAGAGGGTGTCAAAAAGAGGAGAGAAATAAAAGAGTGGGTGACAGATGGACACCCTCAGTAGAACATCAAGTCCACCAGCAGACGCAGCTTGCAGTACCATTGTGGTATTGTACACTGAAGGAAGGAACAAGATGCTCTTCCTTCCGGCTTGGCTGTGTGACCAACAGCTTTGTCAGAACAACTGGAAGAGTATGATCTGGCACAGGCAATATTTTCAACATTTCCCATTCATATTCAGTACATAGTTTTAAAAGCTGCAGCATCTTAAGCCTCTGCTATTTCTCCCAGTGTTTTTCTACCCTTTGATCAGATTTTAAAGTCCTGCTAAGATTCTCTCTTTAGACTGTGGCTACATGTAATAATAATGCTGTGTGATAAGTGGAACTGGTAGGGATTTAAGTGGACTGCACACAGAGTGTAAGCATTCTTATAGTATGAATTTCTAGGCAGGGCCCACATTAGCTCTTGAAATGGGCTTCAGGCCGCCACTGCCTGTTTGTAAAATTTGTGGAACGTGAAAACGTAAAAAACCTCGAAGCACAAACTCAATCTCGCATGACTTTCAGATATAAGCTTCCCTGTTATCTCAGATCAGATTGGCCGACTGTGCGTAGTAGGCCAATGTAGGAAGGGTCTGAACATCTCTCTCAAGCTCTCCTTTTATACTTACACTATACTACACACAACTACTTCTGCCTTTTACAACATTATCATGCAACATTGTGACTTTCCATTATCTTCATATGTACACTTCATCACCTCTCACGCCTTTCTTTCAACCAGATTTTTGCCCCGCATTTAAGTGTGGCCACTTGGAAAAGATTTGTACTCTTGCTTTTTACGTGGTTGGATAACATTTAGTTTAGACTAGTTTGTTTCAAGCATACTCAAGCTTTTAATCTGAAGAGGAGTGACATCCATCTGGTTTGTTTCAGCTGTGATGATATCCTATGCTTGTCTGTCTTTAGGATTTGTGTGTGCAATGAAAACTGATGTGGGAAGTTATTTGATCAAAGTCAAAAGAGATAAAACATAGTGTTGTTAAATTTGATCAGACTGATTAATATAACCACCCTTTTCCTCCAAGTGAAGTGATTTTATCCAATCTTCAAAGAATGCAGCAATGAGAAGAAAGTAAATACTGTATCTGTTGTGTAATTTGTAAAAATGAATTGTTTGCCAGTAGCACCGCCATTTGCTGTTCCATTTTATGAATAACCAACTTATTTTTGTCAAGTGCTTGGTTTTCACAGTGCCAAAATGAAACAACTGCATTCAGTGTCCTGAAGAGCAACACTAACTCCAGTAATCCTCGATGATGTTTGAATTCAGTTCAGTTTAAGTGCCTCACTTGTGCCTCCAACAAGCACAGATTGCTATGTGTTACACAGTGTGGCACAGTTTAAATATTGTTTCAGAGGCCTTGCAGCCTGCCAAGCTAAATATCTGGGGAAGAGCTGTTGTAACATAAATCTTGT
>NC_050177.1:38618037-38825537 GCF_008315115.2 Sander lucioperca
ATCACAATCATCTTGGGCGGCGCTAAGCGCCAGACACAGGTATGGTGCCTCTGCAAAAGCCTCGGGAAGGAACTTGTTTTGGTGGAACATGTGCACGTAGGGAGGCGAGCTCTGGAATTATAATGGCTGTTGAGTGTGTGATGAGAATTTTACTCAAAAAAAAGATAAATATAATTTGATTGTCGGTTCTAGCTCGGAGGATGTTTCCCGATCGACCCGGGTGTTTAGAATGCCAGCACAAAGAAAGCGGAAGGGGGGGACATCTGGTCAAAAGGGACGTCCGCCGGCACCGGACCAATCCCATAAATTAAACGTCGTCAATATAGACGACAGACCACTATTCACCAAACAGGTTTACACCCTCTGTGACTTATTAAAGATAAACAATTTTTGACCCGGAGACATGTTCAATTCCATGTCCATTTTTTAAGGCTGTATTTTGTGGCACTGTTTGAGGTATTTGGGTGGACAAAATAACAAATGACTTGTTTTATAAAAACAACGATAGAGCTAAAGATTGTTAAATGAGGAAGTTATCACATATAAGGTCACAATTTAAAAGATAAATAAACATGGAAGGAACATTTTATTGCAGGGTTTAAGTAGTTAGAATCAAGAAAGAACGTCTTATTACCTTCCAATCAAATGACGAAAGATAATATTTATGGCCAAAGTTGGCCTAATATGTCCTCGAATTGATATGCCTAATGTGTATTAATTGTATGTGTGTGCTCATCATTGCCTGAATCTGTTTCTAGCCACAAGATTAAAGAGTATAAACAAAAAGTCAGGAGGCCATTTCTCCACCATGCGGGGAAGATTAAGGTGGACAGACGCTAATCAACTGCCAAGGCAGAGCAAAGTGATGGATAGAGAGAATGAAAAAGAGATTTATTTTACATCCGGAGTAAGAGAAGGGAGGAAGAGTGGGACCGTGGCAACGACAGGGAAAGGGAGAGAGATCCAGATAGAGAGGGAGAGATTATACCGAGTCTTCAGGAAATCAATTCAACCTGCTGCTCGGGTTTTCAATGAGCTTTGCAGCTTAGTGATCTGACAGTGAAGTCTTGACTCAGACTATAGCGATGTTGCAGTCAAGTACTCAATATAAAACCACAAGGAGATATTGTGTAATCTTTTCCAGCTTCTGGACCTCACTTTGTGTTTAGATATCGTCTCCACTAAGGCTAAGTCAAGGTCACCTGAAGGAGCTTTTCTCATGTAGGCCTACATACATTATTTATGCATGTACTGATATTCTCATAACCATTAAATACAACTTATTACATTATTACCCAGCAGGCTTGTCATTGACTTGGCTCGAACAAGGCCACTGGCTGTGTCTGGTCCAAACCTGCAGGCACCCTCCCAGCAGCAGACTGGAACCACAATCTGTCACAGCCACCAACTCCTCCTGTAGTACAATGCAGCTCTGTGCCGCTATCACCACCTCTCCTGCCCTCCTCCATCTCTCACTATTAATCCCTCCTACAACCTTCACTGCACCAGCTCCACCATCCTGCCCTCAAAGCCTCCATCCATCCTGATCATCCAATCCCCTGAATACTATGTGCTGTACTACACCCTTCCATCATCTACCTTTTCAGCAGTGAGCTTAAGTTTTACATTACAATTGTGACAATTATCACATAATGAAGAAAATACAAGCAGCTAAAATCAGTAGTGCAAAAGAGGAAGGAAAAGAGTTAGAAACAGTATTTTTAGGAGATATCCTAACGTGACATATGTGAAAAAATTGTTCTGCTTTATTGCATCATAATACAATAATAAAATGTCACAGCAGATGGAAAACGTTAATATTGTGTCTACATAGGCATTCCTAACACATTAAACCAAGTATTAGTGTATCATTGTAGCAATATGCCAGTTCTCAGGTCTTATGATTTATGGTTATAATGTCAGGTCATAACTGGTGATGGAGAGATAGGGGCTACCAGGTATGGTTGAAGCAACACAAATAAGGCAAGGGTAACCGCCAATTTTAAAGTCAGTCTGTTTACAGGTCTTGGGTTATACTATTGCATACGTAAGGGAAAAAAAAGCCTTAAAAAACCTTTTGTAGCTGCAGAGCATAGACTGTAAAAATAGTGGATGTAGCATCCGTGATGTCACCCATTGGTTTTTGGACTGCCGTTTAGAAGCTTGCAGTTTGGCGATACAGGTTTTGCCGTCTTGGTTTTTTGCAACTGGATGTGACAATTTTTGACGAGAGGGTGGAGCTGGGGAGGATGATGCTGCCCAGCCAGTGTTGTTTGTGTTTTCAATAGCGCTGCGCTGCGCTAAACGCTTAATGCAGGGACGATTCTAGGATCTGACCTTTCGGGGGGCTCAGCCCCTAATGAGCAGTTGATAGCAGTTAAGCTACGGGGGTCCGGGGGCATGCCCCCGTACGATTTCTTTTTTTTTTTAACCGCTTAAATCATGACTTCTGGTGAGTTTTGGGAAAGAAATAGACAGATTGAGACATGCAATTGTGAAAAACGATCAACAGATACAAGGCATCTGCTGTGAAAAAAGATGGCAACTACAAAGCATGATTATTGCAGAACATACCCAGGGACGTCGGACTGGGGGGAAAAAGGGGACTGAGTACCCAGGGCCCTCATGTGGGGAGGGCCCAAAAAGATGCTAGAATGAATAGCTGTGGATACAGGTAGGGGCCCATAGAAAATGCCTTTCTACAGGGCCCAGAATTTTGAGCTACGCCCCTGCACATACCTTGAACTGGTAAAATGAGCCTTAACATATTTTTAGACAGGATTATTCATGTTTTTTCTGCTGTTAATTTTCAACTTTTTCATTTACATCATTGATAGAAACTGATATGGTTATACAGCTAAATGATGAATAATCTAATCTAATAATGCCTCTGAACCAGATGGGGAAAATCCAACATCTCTTTTTCTTAAGAGCCTGGGCCTGATAATAAAAGCATTTACTCTAATACAACAACTACATTATATGATAAGTAAGACATCAATAAATCTGAGAAGACCAACTTTAATGATGAGCCACAAAACAATATTATGCAATACAGGAATAGGATGTATATAGCAAAAAAAAAAAAACACTTAAAGAGGGAAGAAAACTAGTCCTCCATGAAATGCATATGTAATTATAATGTGAATGGAATATTTTAAGTGTTTTAAGTATTTTTGCCCATACAATATATGTCCACTTTCTCACCTGGTTCTTCCAGGTCCCTCTCTTTGTCCATTCTCTCTCCATCCTGCTCTCTCTCTCCATCCTCCTCTCTCCCTCTATCCCACTCCCTCCGTTGTATCACTGACAATAACATACAAACATTTTGTAATCAACTAGAAAATAATCTTCAAATAAAAGAGAAAACAAAACACAGTAGTCCTACTATATGTCTTATAGGCTACCTAGCCATTTTCTCATTGCTCTCTGCCCTTCTCCCTCTCTATTCTCCTCACTCCTTTGTGCTGTCAACCAGAAGGCAAATGTAATCAACTAATCAACAGAGAATGTATCGTGTGGCTACCGAAGGTTATACATTCACCTATTTATAACATATGCGAATATGGGGTTGCTGTTCAGTGTAGTGGTATAATGTTAAAGGCTTATCTTTAACGGTAGGCTGAGGCGCCCTCGTTCAGGGAATCACAGATAGGCTGTTGACTTTAGGCTACAACTGAGCTGAGCCTGTCGTCATTTATCCTATTCCATCACTAAAATGAGGTTGAGCTCTAGCTAGCTAGCTTGGTTGGCAAGGTGCTACCGAACACTGAACAAGAGATTTTTAGGCAACAAAATGTTCGAATTAACTTTGATGAAGTGAAAACACACAGTGCAAGGGTCAAAATTTAAGACGAAAGCATGGACACCATCCAAAAACAAGTTCACGGCTATTTTAATGTACACAGTCAGTGTTGGGAAGGATACTTTCAAAACGTATTCCATTACAGAATACAGAATACATGCCCAAAAATACTTGGATTACTTCCACATTGAATTGCATTCTATAAGTGTAGGAATGCGGCCATCACATACAATTTACTAAACAGGCCTATTCTGGTGTGTTCTTCTGTTCCAACTGGCTGAATGTGTACCTAAACAAGCAGATAGATTTTTGTATTTGTAGTCCCGAACTGCATACTACAGAAATCTAACCGCAGTCTAAGCTACCACAAGCTAATTTTAGCTAACGTTAGCTAGCATGTCAAACAGGGCTAGTCAGTCTTTCAATGGCTCTGGAGCTAGTAAATCAGCATGTAGGAGAATGTAAAGTCGCACGTCAACTATAAAATAGCAAGGTGACCAGTAAAACTACAGTAGACGACTACCCTTCGCTAATTAAAAAAAAAACTTACTTGAAGATGCTTCTTCAGGTTGGAGGTGGAGTAATTTGGATGCTAAAAGGAGGTTGGTTGCTGGCAAGTAGAGGTTGCACTGCACAGTTATATTTTGTTCTCCCTTGTCTTTCTTTAATGTGAAATGGTGTTTGAATTTCCAAGATAGAACCGCATTCTCTCGCTCTGTTGTGCCGGTTCTGGCTCCATCTCTACCTCAATCAGTGATCATGCAAATAGCTCATTTTTTTGTTTTCATATTGGGGCTTCTGGGAAATGCATGTTGCGAGAGTGAATAAACTCGTGAAACAGAGAAGTATCGTCATGCAATCCATTGATTTCAACAATAACAACTGTATTCTAAATACCAACTATTTAAATTGTAACTGTAACGGAATACAGTTTCTCATAATTTGTATTCTGAATACGTAACGTTGGTACATGTATTCCGTTACTCCCCAACACTGTACACAGTGCCATGGATACTAAGGCATGGATACCCAACCCGAGCCCGACGGGTCCCGACGGGTCCCGACGGTACCCGATGGGCCGGGCCGGGTTCGGACAGATATTTAGAAATTATGGTCGGGTTCGGGTTGGGCTCGGTCACATCAGCGCGATAAGGCATTTGTTGTAAAATGGTGCTGCGGCTCCTTTAAGAGACCTCAGTGCGTGTGTGTGTGCGTGTGTGTGTGTGTGTGTGTGTGTGTGTGTGTGTGTGTGGTAGGCCTAAGTGGGCAGAAGAGAGATAGAGAAAGCAGACGTGTGTATGCAACTAGAGCAGAGTTGGTGGAATAAGTTTAAGTTTTGTACACAGTGTGTGCGGTGTCCGAAATAAACCCCAGACTGAAAGCCAAGTTCATTCATTTGCTCACCAGAAATGGGATTTTAACCCCAACGTTATTCGTTTTATAATGTCGGCCTCGGAGGTAACGAGTCTTACCTGGTTTTCTGATCACGGTCGGAAACGAAGCAAGCAGGAAAGGTTAACACATTGAACATTTTAACAGCTTATTAACGTGCGCTTGTTGCCCCATGTGCGCTGATGTGCTCATCTGTTGACATTTCCGAATGCCTTCCTACAGTTGCTTAATAAAAGCGGGCTTTCCACACAAAAACTTAGCCTACATGTGTCATTAGTATGAGAAAAAAATTTGATTTTAACTGTGTCGGGCTTGGGTCGAGCTCGGACACAAATTTCTTAATGCATGTCGGGCTTGGGCCGGGTTCAGTCACGGCTCTGTCGGACGCGGGCTGGGCTTGGACAGAAAAATTTGGCCCGATCCGGACTCTAATGGATACGCATTGCTAGTCCTCTGTCATGATTGACAGGTCGCCGTGTAGCCACGACTCCAAAGCATCCCCTGCTTTATTGTCAATATTAAAATAAAGGGACCATAATTTACAAAATGAACATCATGCTGTACTAAAGAAGACTAAAAAGTAGCGATTGAGGCCATAAACTCATTGTAAAAATATTAATTGAGGTAATAAATCAAGTGAGAAGTAGGGTCATTTTCCATAGACTATAGAAACGGACTTTTTTTGGAGCCAGTGGCGTCGCACGCCTGCTGGAAATTAGATGCATTAATGCAGGTTTAAGGCACTTCCACATTGGCTTCACTTTTCAGGGCCGGAAGCTTCGTCCATTATTTTTACAGTCTATGCTCCAGAGTGAGCTGCGCAACGTTTGATAATTCCTCTTAAGTGATGTTGTTTGAGTCATTGTCGCTTGGAGCTGAAGACTACAAATTTGAAAATGAAAAAAGTCTGTTGTTGTGGAGTCAGAAAGAAGTGAGCTTACCAGACCTCTGCTTAAGGCTAGCAGCTCAAGGCTACATTAGCTAGCTACAGACCAAACTGTATGTGGTCAAGTTGCATTGTGGGTAATGTAGGCGCCAGGTTTTGACTAGGAAGAACGATGCATGGAATACAATCTGACAGCTATCCTTAATCGGTAAAGTACTCATTAGATGCCAGATTGGTTTACAGACAAAAGCAGTATGTCTCAGTAGGCAATTTGTTAATTTTTAACATGGGCGGCGATTTACCCGCGACTAACGAACTGCCTCATGAACAACCCCCCCCCAGCATAGTTTAAATAATTAAGAGCATATTATAATATTATAGATCCAAGACAAAAACAAAAGGGTGGGACTCAGAGAAAAAGTAGCAATTACAAATCCGTCGATATGCACAGCACAGTGTATGGCTAAAGGCTACTGATATATTACAGCCATTCTAACTTGCACAAACCTCAGTCAGATAAAGGATCAAACAGTGAGGCAGACTAGACTAACATATTCAACTAATGAACCCCTCGGCCCCTGCACTTTCTCTGCTACGAGGGGATGGAGAGGTCTAAAAAGCATTGACACTCCCCACGAAATGTTCAGCAATGCAGCAGAGCCAGGAGCTGTCACACAACCACTTTCCTTACACAGAATGAACTGGAATCTAGACACATAAATAAAGAAAAACTCACAGTCAACTGCAAAATCATATGAAGGTGAATACTGGATCATTATTAATATACAAAAACATTAACACAGCAAAACAGTCAGCAGAAATATCAATGGAGACATGTATTAGGCTGTTAGAGTCTGTGAAAAAGTTTTTCTCTCTCAGTACAGAGACAGCAGGTTTGCAGAATCTGTCTCTATAGTTGATGGAGAGGTTTTTCCAAAAATGAAGCGAATGATACACATTTCATAATGAAACTGAGAGTAATAGCAGTTTTGATGAGCAGGCACCAAAGGTGAATAAGAACAAAAAAAACATTCTAGCAGAATTAATTATACATATTTAAAAAGGTATTTGTGGTCCTCTTTATTTTTATATTGTTCTGTAGGCCTATGTACACTGAAAAGAGAACCAACACTCTAATAATCAGTGATTTCACTGAGAAGCAAAACCAATGACTCTGTCCATCATTAACCTTTTCATGGGATTATAATGATCATGTCCCATAATCATAGGTTTCCATTATGATGAGAGCACAGATGGATAGGAAGATGGATGGAAAGGTTAAACATAAACATATCATGTATAGAGGTTTACTCCTCGACGCAGCGGCCGCGGGTTCGACTCCCACATGCGGCCCTTTGTTGCATGTCGTTCTCCCTCTCTCTCCCCTTTCTTCAGCTGTCCTGTATAAATAAAGGCCTAAAATGCCCAAAAAATAATCTTAAAAAAAACAACAAAAAAACATATCTGGAATAACTGAGGAGAGTGGTGGCTATGATCACTCTGATTAACAAAGCCATTACCTCTAATTACATCCAAGAAATGACTGTGAGTCAGTAAATACTAATTCATTTTCATATGTGTATGTGTGTGTGTCTCATGAGTTTTTTTTTTGAGTTTGACGCGGTCTAGATAGCTAGATAACTAGCGTCCTCGGCTGGTTCTCTCTTTCTATGCCCTATGATTTAAGCAAGTGGCTCATCACCCATCAGCCCAGTACTGAGCCACAGCCTCATGATGTGGTAGCTAAGAGGGAGAAGCTATGCAACCTGCCTACAAGTCCAGGCTAAAGTTCAATGCCAAAATCGTCTGCTCAAACCACAGAGGAAAATTGATCTTTAATGATACAATCCTTAAACCTTCCATTACTGATTTTTTTGGCCACTTTGAGGCAAAAAGTTCAACAGTCACACATTTCACTTTTAAGTTGCTATAGTGAACTTGTTAGTAAACAGTTGCTGATTTACACATCCAGCAGGGAGCAACATTATCATTCATTTGGAGTTGAGTTTCTGTCCACCTGATGAATTCAAATCCAATATTCACTCTCTTTTAGTTCTGTTTTTGGTCTCTACCAACTCCTGAGGGAAATATCTGTCTCTATAGCTGTAATTGCTTCACCAACTACTGTAGTCTGTAACTTGGTCTGCTCTTTGGTACTGAGCAGGTAGAGTACAGAAAGTTTTAGAGCTTTTTCACTGGAAACAGCAGCCTGCTGTGGCCATTGTTTTCACATTGCCCCTTCATACATAAAACATAGTTTCTATCTGCTGTTCTATCAGGATGGCAGTCCTGGTTGATTTGGTAACACCCATGATTACAGCTAGTAACAGGAAGTGCGCAGGAATGGCGGACTCCGCCACTAACAAAACTACTATATACAGTAAAAAGGTAATTACAGGAGGAATATACGGGATGTATAGATACATTGAATCAGAGCTGGACTGGTATAAAAAAATCAGCCCTGGACTTTTGGAACTAGACCAGCCCACCACAATCAGCCAGACACCACAGGTCCTTGTACTCCCCTTCAACACATGTACCAGCCCCCAATACTGCCACTTAGCCAAGTGGTCAGTAAGATAGTGTACTCACTGAGTCAAAAAGGCTGCCTGGCTCTTGATGGCAAGATGGCTAAAGGTTGAGGGTGGAGCATGATGTCATCAAGATGCCTCTGTAAATTAAGCTAAAGCTGCATTTTGTACACAGTATGTAACTTGTGTTATAACGTTAGTGGAATGTTGATAAAGATAAAAAAATAAAAAGCTTTCGACCGCCGTGCAGCACATGCAGCCCAAACAAATAGACCGGCCCACCGGGAAATCTCCCAGTACTCCCGATGACCAATCCATGCCTGCATTGAATTGCTATAGCTGAAAAAAACATAAATAGTATCAAAAACATGATTTGATTTTATGAAAATCCATGAAAAAGTTCAAAAGCTTTGAGTGCTCAGTTAACAAAATTAGGCTTCATTTATTTTATTTTACTGAAACATTTACAGCTATTTAACATCTTGAAAATAGTTGTCAATTTGAAAAATGTTTTTCATTCAAATTCTTATATACAGTAAGTATACCTACTGTACTGTACAGTACAGTACAGTGGGTGGTTGAGCCCCCGTCTTCCCTTCTTCTCCACACTTACTGACTGAGGCAAATTGTGGCTTAACATCGAGCTAGTCAATGCTTCACTTAATGCCAGCCAGAAGACAGGATTGTGTTTATCATCCTATAACGTAAACCTCGGTTGGTTTTACCCTCATGCACTCAACTTTTCAGGCTGCAGTAACCTTTGAATATCAGTTTTTCTTGACTATCCAAATTTGACCTTAGTCACACTTGTTTCCAAGTCTCTTGGCAGAATTTGGTGAATTGGTGGCCGTGTTGGCTCAGTGGGTAGAGCAGGCGCACATATATTGAGAGATTTATGCCTCGATGCAGAGGTCCAGGGTTCGAAACCAACCTATGATGATTTCCTGCATCTCTTTCCCCTTTCTCACCTAGCTGTCCTATCAATTAAAGGCAGAAAAGCCCCCAAAAAGAATAACCTTGAAAAAAGAATTGGCTCGACTGCTTATCCATCACTGTGAATAGACACTATATATCAATAATATCAGTTTAACATGTTTAATCTATTATTTCATTTAATTTTTAAAATCTAATTTAAGAGTTTATTGATGATTTACTTGACTACACAACAATATGGGTAAAAATGTAAACCTCTGGTTATTTTTTCTGGAATGACTACAAAATCCAAACTTTTGTGAACTAGACATCAAAGCAGAGCTACAAGAAGTCCATGAACTCCAGGTAGAATTACATGCTCTCTGACTTCCAAGCTAGCTGACTTATTTTCATTTTGACAAGACCTCTTTACTTATTTACAGACTGAACCTTCTCTGTGAACTTGCAATGCCCCAGCTGCAAGGTTGAACCCTTTGCACTCTTGATTCTATAATTCTCTTCACGTCACAACCGCTCAGGTACATTATCATTATCTTCTCCTCTACCTCACTTTCCTCCCCTCATGTGCCTTGTTTTTGTTTTGTAGTTGGTAGCTAAATTAAAAATAGCCCAACTGAAACACGGCTTTTGACACTGAGAGAGCCTGTACTCCAGCTGATTCTCTCTTCACGTTGGCTTTTTTTTCTCCCAGCTCCCTCAGATGTCTCCTCTCTGCTGATGAGAGAAGTCTGAGCTTTCATCCCTACTTTACTTGTTCTTCCATTTTTTATTTTAAGAACATGCAATGGATTAGTTCCCCCTCTGAAAAAGCCTTTGGATTAAGATGTGTGGAGGGCAACAGAGAGAGTGATGAAAAAGACGAAGAAAGAGGAAGAGCAGGACATGATAAGGAGAACAAAAGTAAGAGGAAGTTGTGTGAAGAGCAAAAGTGGGGAAACACTGAAGGAGTCCAAGGAGGAAACACATGCTTCATATTTTGTCATGTGTGTTGCACTAAACGTCAGTGAAGTTTGACTGTTGGCGTTTGGTATTAAAGATCTATGCATCTTCATGTGCGATAGTTTGTGTAGTATATCTTCTTGGTAAGCTGTTACTGGTCGTTTATTATCTGTCTGGCGGCTCCGTTGAAAAATAAACTAAAACTGACTCGATGTTGCCATGCGACTGTTTACAACTGTTTCAAACCAGTTAGGACCTGATGACCTTTTGCTGGAATGCATACTGAGCCTAAATGCATGAATGCCATGCAGAGTAGAACTGTCATGGGACTTTTACTTTCTGTTAAAAGGCTAGAGAAGTTGCTTGTATGGGCGGAACTCCTTTGTGAGCTGTCGAGGTCTGTTGATCTGTAGTTTCTCTTTGCCAGACCTTCCTCCACCGCGGCGCTGCGGAGGAGGGTCTGGCTAGTCCACACAGCGTTCCGGGATGGGAGAAAAACGTGCTCTGGTTTATTGGCATTTCTTTAAACCAATCACAATTGTCTTGGGCGGCACCAGGAAAAGCCGTGGTGCCACTGCAAAATAGCCTCGGGAAGGAACTTGTTTTGGTGGAACATGTGTACGTTCAAAAGTTGTTTTAATCGTGCAACAGAAAACTTAGATTGGACAAATAGTCTAGCTAGCTGTCTGGGTTTACCCTGCAGAGATCTGAGAAAAGGTTAACCATAGTCCTCATAAATCAACCGGAGTTTAAAATGCCAACACAAAGGAAGCCCAAGGCAACGGATATCCGGCCTAAATTTGTGAAATCTAGTTGAATTTCCATCGGCATCGGAGCAATCCCGGAAGTGGAACGTCAAGGATATAGACTGGTAGATCTGTCAAACACACCTGTTAGTGGTGACATCACATTGTGACCCCATTTACACCATTAAAATGCAGTCTGTATCTGGATACACTCGAAGATGGGGATAAAAACCTGCCGTTATAGACAGCAGAGAGACACAATGAATCAATCAAATGAGGATAGCGGAGCACACGTTCAGACAGTCTGTCCTCGAAGGCATTCATGATGTTGCGCTTGGCTGCACACACAAAAAGTGACCAAAAAAAAAATAGAGAAGTTCAAACCCTGCTTATTTTCACAGCTCAGCAGACCAGGGCAATCTGCAGAAATTGGCCGTGGTCTTTACATGCTGTTGGATAATTTAACAAGCACTTGGTTTAAAGCATACTGTTTGTGTTGGGATTGTGTGTTTAAGTGATACACGTTATATTGCACTATTAAAGTCTGGGTTTATTCTCAAAACACATGTAATAAATTCAATACTTTCAAAGCCAATCAATGTATTGTTTGTGGCGATTAAAAGTGCTTAATCTTGTACTGTAGGATGCAAAAAAATACAAATCTGTGCAACAGCATAAAACCCAACAGATAATCTTCATGCTCTTAACACTGATCCTACATCTATATTTAGACAGTGCAGGTGATGAAGGGGATTGTGTTGAAATGCAATTTGGGTCACCTTTTAAGGTCACATGCACAACACCCAAACAGCACAAATCTGAGAGACAATGTGGGAGTTTCTGTTCTGCCAAAACCAAAATACTTCAGCTCTATACTTCATACTTAATATTTCTTCTTGTCTCATACACATGCTTCTACTGAAGTTACTAGTTATTTGATCACAATTTCAACCAGTGACATAAGAAAAGTAGGTAAACATACATACATAGGGTGGGGAATCATTTGTATCAAAATTTGATACTGGTACAGATACCAATACCGTGACTTTGGTACCAGTTCCTAAATGATACTTTTTTCAATTAAATAATAATTTAATAATAAAAATTATAATTTATACTGTTTATTGATCCCCAGTGGGGAAATTACAATTTACACTCTGTTAGAAATCACTACACACAGGCCTGAAATACACACACACACATGCTCAGGACCTATTCATGCACTAATGGAGAGATGTCAGAGTGAGTGGGCTGCCAGTGCTGGACCAGTGCCCTGAGCGGTTGGGGGAGGGTACGGTTGCTCAATAGCACCTGGCAGTGCCCAGGAGGTGAACTGGCATCTCTCCAGCTACCAATCCACACTCTGTACTTTGGTCCGTACTGGGACTTGAACCTGCGACCCTCCGGACCAGCTATGTCATACACATACAGTTGTTTACTGGCAGGGAACATCCTGTCAATGTTCTCGCATTCAAAGTGGTTTTACTATTTACATTTATACAGAGAGTAAAGGAGGGTGATGTCACTCTATTCCGTTTGTCTGAGAAGGGTTCTCAGACTTACTGTAGCTTCTGAGGATTGGAAATGGGGATAATTCAGTGTGTTATGTACATACTGCATTTGTTGTTTACACTGATGTTTATGCAAGTCTGGCTTTGTTGGTTCTGAAGATTTTCCCCCTGATGATAGTTTGATTTGTTTTGGTGTGATAATCTGTAGCTTATTTTTTTTTAAATGTTAAAACAGGTATTTGTTTTATCATTAGGTTCATGTTTAAGAATTAATTTTGCTTCCTTAGCACACCTCATTGCAACTATTTCTTTTAATGAAAATATTCAGCTGGCAAAACTGATTTCCTCAACTGAGAAGCATGAAAGTAGAAAGTAGTAGTTAGTTTACTTTGTTATAGAACATAGCTATTACTCTCAATACTATATATATATATATATATAATGTTTTTGCTGCTAAGGTGATGGAGATGACAGCTGTCTCAAGTGACAATTGGAAATCTGGAGTGTTTGTGTGTGTGTGTGTGTGTGTGTGTGTGTGTGTGTGTGTGTGTGTGTGTGTGTGTGTGGGTGGGCTTGCTGGTGTGTGGTCCCTAATTAGCCTACCGCTCCTGATCTTAACTGACTTCCACTCAAGTGTCCTGTAGAGGCACAATGTGACGTCTTTCTTTCTTACAATTGGGCCTCCAGCTCCGCTGACCCGTGCCAGCAGCCTTTGATAGGATTGCTCTCGGTTAGATCAGCTGAGGCTACGTCACCTTTACCTGGCCGAAGGCCTGCACAGATGGTCTGTTCCTGAGGGGGCATTATTTGTCACTATAAATACACAGTGAGAACACACACAGAATATCTGTCATATGTTAAAGTAATTATGTAAGAATGATTTTATTTATAGCATGTGATTTGAATCATTGCATTCCTTATATTTTAGCTCAGAGGAATGCCAGTGAAATTATGTATGCTGTTTCTTTTAAAATATCAAAAAATGAAATTTTTTGCAAGGGTTGTGATTAAAGTTATTCATTATTAGTATTATTATTATATATTATTATATATTTGAACACAATTTTTCATTTGCACAATCAGATAATTAAAAACTATTTAGCTGGCTTGATTACAAAAAATATACAACTTTAGTGCTGCAATATTCGGAAAAAATGGGTCATTGTGACTATGTGTCATATCAAAGTTAGTGACGAACTCACAGAAAATTATCACAAACAGAACAGCTCCCCTCAGCCCTAGGAGTGCTTTAGCTTCTTTAAGCTCATTGATATATTTTGGTTCACTGTCACAGCTCTCATCAACCTTGTTTCCAGGCGCAGCTGGCAGCAAACAAGCTCTGATGAACTGTACTCTGCCCAGCACCAAACAGCACACAGACAACATTAGCAACTAGCTGGTATACATGGTGGAACACTTAGCAGTTTAAGAGTCACATATTTCCCTCAGGAGTTGGTGAAGGCAAAAACAAAGCTAAAAGGGAGTGAATGTTAGACTTACATTCAGCCATGTCACCTGAAACACCTACCAACTCGCCATATTAAAGGGGTGATAGAATGGTTATATACGGTATTTCATGCTGTTCCTTAAGGTCACCTAATAGGGTATGTAACATTGCTTGGGCTGAAAATGTCTCTTTTGCTGTTTTTTTTTGCCCTAATGCTACCCTGTTAAATGGGACTGAAACTGGACTGAAACGAGAGCTTTTCTGCCTTATATGGTCTGCTCGTGAATATTTAGATGAGCTGCACACTGATTGGTTGAGCTTAGCAAACACACACACACACACACACACACACAGAGAGATACACACACACATACACGTTCCCCTCTGTGCCCATGTCCCCGCCCTCCCCCGCCGCCACCACACACACTGCAGCTGCCCTCCGTGTCGTCGTCCAGCAGGCCGAGTCTACACAGAGCTTTCTCATTCCTCAGCCAGTATTCCGATGAGTCCAGCATACTGTTACTGCACAGCACCTACAGCACACAGATAAACCCATGCTCAGGTAGAGTAGAACAGAGACACACATTGAGCATATGACACATGACACATGACACACACACACACACACACACACACACACACATACACAATCCCTTTTTTCCTCAGCGGCAGCTTTCTTCACACTGTCCGTTAACGTTCCAAAGACAACGTTACAGACATGTCCAGGCATGCCCGCTATGCCGCTGGCTTCAAACTTGATTTCTGCCCGGCCAACACACAAACTCATCAACTAATCTTACTGTACAAAGCACCAGATACAGAGTTTCGTTACAGTGTATTCATCCTCCTGTGTGTCGCGCAAACACACACACCAATGCTTTCGACACCGTTCTCTGAGGATCCATGTTGGAAAAAAAAGTTAATGTACTGTGAACCGCCGCCGGCAGGCAGCTCCTGCGCACCACCCATTGCGAGTCCACTGCGCCACTGATTTAAATCCACATGTCCCGCTCAATTGTCCGCTTTTCTCTGGGCCAGTATTCCGTATCTCCTGAGAGAGCTCCAGCCAGCGTGCAGCAGGGTCTGACAGTCCAGGCAGAAAGCCAGCGATCCGGGCAAGCACTGCGCCGCTGTCACGGCATACTGTGGAGCTGCTGAACTCCAAAACAGTCGTACTAAATTTGCAATTAGCCAAACGGCCCATATTTGAGCTTTATATAGGCGATTTCTTGCATAAAAAAGGATCAGAAGTGAATTTAGTAATGCAAGTTCAGGCGAACAATGTAGAAAGTGTCTGAGATTTGCGCGACCTAGATTTAGAAGACTAACTGGCCAGTTAGTGGCCTATGTAAATTTTGGGGCGTTACAAAGATAGAAGGTAGAGCCAAATGAGGAGGAATTGAGAAGTTGACGTCAACTTTTAGCTTTGTTCAGATTCGCCCGTTTTCAGCAGCAGTTTCAAATTGTGAAATTTGCAGAGGGAAGAGGTGTCAATGGGATTTTGAGGTTCTATATATATATCCTATTTACCTACCTTATCAACTATGACAAGGTAAAATCGGTTTTGCATTCTATCACCCCTTTAACTTTAAGGTGAATAAATGTCACAGTTGTGTTTACAGCTTGTTGTGCTGCCCCCAGGTGGCCAAAAAATAAATGTATGCAGTTGTAAGTGATCAAATAAGTCCAGATAGTATTCGTATAAAACACAATTTTATAAACACATCACAAATTACTAAACAACCAGAGCCTGATGAATATATAGGCATTACATCTAATTTGATCTTATCACATATACAGTAGGCCTATATCGTATTGTTGTATGTCAGCTGGCAAGCAACAACAAATTGCAGTAATATAGAAACAGTGATACAATTTCATAGTTTGTCCACTAGAAAATTATCTTATAACAAAGTTTAAGGCATCATAATCTAAAATGTTTGGTAATATTACGTGTTGATGTGGCTGATCATTAGGTCCTTCTGATTTCAAAGTACCTCAAGAATCCAGTACCAGCTAGGCTCTGTAAACAACATGAATTATTTTCCAATGTGTTAAAAAGCCTTATCACTGACTATCACTCTTCAGAAAGTTACCACAGGACAATGTGACTGAACATTTAAACCCACTCTCCGAAATTATACACAGGAAGATACACTGAAGACGTTGATATTTCCATGGGGACTGCTCAGTGAATGTGATTAAAGTTTATTCCCTATGGCTTGGTCACACATAGGTATATACAACAGTAATAGCATGCGCACATCTGCTTTTGCTGTTTGCTTGAAAATAAGCACTTGAAATATGTTCAGAGATGTCGGGTTTTGTGTGCTTATTGAGGGCAAAAAGCAGGTTAACCATAAAATCTCCTGCGCACACCTTGTGTTGTAACATGAGGTAGAGCACCTGCCTTAATAATTGGGGAAATTCTCATGCAGCTGAAAGTTTGAATGATATCTGATAGAGTGTCCTTCTGTCCTATTAAAGCCTGTGTCTCTTCTCTATAGATCAATCATTTGTTTCAGATGTGATGGAGATATTTAGTTACTATTTATTTAGCCTTTATTAATTCCTAATTTCACTGTTGTTGCTGCTGTTATCAATCAATCAGTTTATGGAAACAGTTAGTACTACTTTCTCCATTTTCAGTGTCAAGTAGCCTTCAGGAAGCACATACTGTAAGTAGTTAACTTGGGTTCATATTTAGTGTATTGGTAGCAAAACAACTACGTACTTGTGCGCGTGCGTCCGTGCGTTGACACGTGCGCGCAATGTCCATATTACTCCCCTTGTCTGCGTCGTGCAGCTCATTACGTTTTGATCCATGCGGGGCTCCTGCGCCTGCACTCGGCACTTGGCGGAGAGACGCGCAGGCCAGACAGTGGTGTGCTGCTACCGCTGCTGCTGGTACCGTGAGGCTCAGTTCACCACAGTCCTTCTCCAGTCACGGTAAAACAGTCAGAGATTCCTTCAGTGCTCGGCCGGGGATGCGCATCTGAACCCGAGTGTCCCGGGGACAATTACGCATCGAGGCGCTGCGCTCTCCCTGTCTCTGTCTCCCAGCCCCCACAGACGAAATAATCGCACCGGTTGAGGACAGTTTGGCTGTTTGTTTTTGACAGAATGGCAGGCGCAGATTGCCTTCTGAAAACGCCGAGGTAAGAGGCTGTTTATTACTCCGGGATTTAAAAAAAATATATCAATGGTCATAGGCGCATATTCCCAAACGAAATAAACATCATGTTTTAGGCACTTCAACTGTACGTCTGGTATTCAGAAGAGAACCTCTACTTTTTGTTAAATCTATACTGCCACTCCAATATTCTCCTACAACATTTCACATATGGATTCGCTGTTTTAGCAGGCTTTTGAAATAGCCTATAGTAATTTAGATAATTTTACAAAAGCACTGGGATAATGTGAGTGTGATGTTTGATGTTGTATTGAATCAAAGCGTAGTAATCTTTTGACTGTGCAAAGTGTCAGTTTGTGTTTAGTGTTGGAAAAAGGCGCACCAACATCCACGCAGTGTTGCAGCAAAGCCGCTTTCACAGTCGACTGTCAGTGTTTGCAATAAACAAGATGCTTCAGCTTGCCTGTCCTGAATAATAGAAATGTGTGGCAATGAAGAAAAGTGCACAACAATCGCGTTTAAAATTGAAATGCTGTTTGTTTAAAAAAATAAAAAAAGCTTTAGTCCTCTGTCTGTTTTTCTTCCGAGCTAAAATGTAACGTTTCTGCAGCTACAGGACCTAAACCTGCCACATTGCTTTGTGCAGTTAAACTCTTTCCAAAGCAGTGAAATCCGAAGGCTTGCACCAAAAGTGCCTGCACCACTCAATTGGCACAATGCTTTCACAGTAAATTACAACAGTGGACAGGGGGCAGTCCTTGAAAGCCAGCTATTTCAGGGGTTAATTGTGTCCTCCACACAGGCGGATGTCTGCTGGGTACCTGGGACCTGGGAGCCCCGGGAGCCCCGGGAGCGCCAGAGCGCACCAATCTGTCAATCATCACCGTGTCGTGATGGAAAGGTCGTTAAGCGGCAAAGATTAGAAAGGAGGTCTTGCATGACGAATCTTATACTGCTGGTCTTCAATTTATGCAGAAATAATTCACCATTTGCATGAACTCCACAGACAGACCAGTACCTATATGTTGTTTTTTTTTGGGGGGGGGTTACAGTGTTTTTCACTTCCACTTTTTTACAGTGTTGTTTTTTTCCAATATACTGCATGCATCCAACATATTACCTTCAGAATCATTGCCTGTGTGTGTGTGTGTGTGTGTGTGTGTGTGTGTGTGTGTGTGTGTGTGTGTGTGTGTGTGTGTGTGTGTGTGCGTGCGTGCGTGTGTGTGTGTGTGTGTGTGTGTGTGTGTCTGTCTTGGATGGGTGTTTTGATGTGTGCCTTCCAGATGCAGCAGCCTATTGAAAGCAAATTATATCCACTTATCTCCAGTGCATCATTTTTTTTTTCAGTGTCCGGCCAGTTATTTACATCAGTCATGTTTATTAACTGCAAATAGATACAGTTGTGTGATCCCTTGGGGGCTTTCAAAATGAAATGCTTTTTAATTTGCTTGAAATATGTGTATTACAGAAAAAAACAGCTGTTCCTATTTAAATGTGCATCCCTAGCCTCTTTATTTTTGGAAATTGATCCTCATTAATGCAATTCCAAATAAGCTTTGATTTGGTTTATCTCAGTGAAAGCATGCACGGAGGATAATGATGCCTTCCTGGGATTTTTGAGTTTGCTATGTTGTGTTTTGGCTCGCCGTAGCCTGACAGACATTCCCATTACTACAGATTGTTGAAGAATTTTGTCTTATGAATGAAGGTCACTTGTTGTGTTTCCCTATTATTTTCCCTAATAATCCTCTGTCGCCATTGCTGTCAAATTTCATGATTTGGTAAAGCAGCCATGCATTTTTGACACTTGAATGCTTGGATGCATACAGTATAGCCTGATAGCCTTCTGCAAAAACCATGCAGTGGGCTTTACTAGGGAGAGTCTGTGTCATGAGTGTGTTTATGCAGAGAGAGAAAACATCACAGAAAGAAACATTTTAGCAGGTGCTGCAATGGCTTCTCATAAATAATAATATGATAAAAGAAATGTCTTGATATCCAGAGCAACACCTACCATTGTTTGCACTATTCATGATCCTTTCATGACAAATGATTGAGGTGTCACTTTGCCATAAACTTGACATTTTTTCTTAAATTGGGCATTAGAGGCTGTCCTGATGCAGTTTTGCTAGCCTGGGTAATAATAATCTAAGTGAAGGAATTAAGCATTTGGCTCAAAATATTGACATTATTCTCCTGTCTGACGATAGCTGGTTAATTCATTGGACGAGTGCCTCAGCTGTACAGGATGAACAGATGTGACAGGCTATGGGCTGCTCCCAGATTACTGAATGGAGGTGTTGCACGCTTGACAAGAACTTGCTCTGACAAAGTCAACTTTGTGTCCTTTTTGCCTTCCAGTAACTTCCAGTCGTCTGCCATGTTTGAAGGCTCAGAGGCCATCAAGGTGGAGGGAGGCAGCACGGAGAGCACCGTGGCCTTGTCCATCAGCGCCTGCAAGAAGGTAAAAAAGGATGGATGTGTACATCTAACTACCTGTGTGTGTCCCTCTGTCTGTCTACTGTGTGACCACTCGTCAACTACTTTTTGTCTTCTTTTCTCTGTTCGTGTGCCCATGCACCTGTCATCAAAATCTGCCTCCCCGTTAGTGCAAAGATTTTCATTTCCTCCTCCCAGGGGTGCCTGTCACACCCAGGGGTTGTGCAATAAGAAGAACAGCCAGGCTCTCAGGTCAGCCCAGTAGATTTATCATCCCCCAGTGAGAGAGAGACAGGATGGGAAATAGCACAGATCAGTGGGCTGAGGTGGAGGCTAGATTGAATTTCCTTTCAAATTTTGTGTAGGTCTATTTGTGTGTGTAGCTTACTGTGTGTGTGTGTGTGTGTGTGTGTGTGTGTGTGTGTGTGTGTGTGTGTGTGTTGTGTGTGTGCAATGTGTCCTTTAACTTTGTGTGGGCTCGCTGGTGCGTGGTCCCTAATTAGCCTACCGCTCCTGATCTTAACTGACTTCCACTCAAGTGTCCTGTAGAGGCACAATGTGACGTCTTTCTTTCTTACAATTGGGCCTCCAGCTCCGCTGACCCGTGCCAGCAGCCTTTGATAGGATTGCTCTCGGTTAGATCAGCTGAGGCTACGTCACCTTTACCTGGCCGAAGGCCTGCACAGATGGTCTGTTCCTGAGGGGGCATTATTTGTCACTATAAATACACAGTGAGAACACACACGTAGTATCTGTCATATGTCAAAGTAATTATGTAAGAATGATTTTATTTATAGCATGTGATTTGAATCTTTTATCTGCTGAACATATGTGGTGCAAACAGTCTTTTTTCCTCTGCTTTTACAGATAAATATAAATATACCATATGGTCAAACCCTAGCACTGTGATAAGCATCAAGTGAATCTCTTATTTTACCCTTGTAAATAAATTGGCATTGTAATTAGATAGTTATTAAAACAGCAAAATCAATAATTAATGACAAATGAGTATGTCAGTCCTGTCATTGACAAAGGCAGCCCAATGGCTGAAGCCTTCTTCCTGAAGCCTTCTTTAAAATGTCCCTCCAGGGAGGAGGTATATCTACTGTGCAGTGTCTGATTAGCTGACAGATTGTTGATCTTGTGCCAAGGACACTTATCCTTGAAATGAAGGTCCTGGAGAAAGGTCAATTGATCCCAACAACCAGAGGGGGAAACGCAGATGTGTGTGTGTGTGTGTGTGTGTGTGTGTGTGTGTGTGTGTGTGTGTGTGTGTGTGTGTGTGTGTGTGTGTATGTGTGTGTGTGTGTGTGTGTGTGTGTGTGTGTGTGTGTGTGTGTGTGTGTGTGTGTGTGTGTGTGTGTATGTGTGTGTGTGTGTGTCATGTGTCATGTGTCATGTGCTCAATGTGTGTCTCTGTTCTACTCTACCTGAGCATGGGTTTATCTGTGTGCTGTAGGTGCTGTGCAGTAACAGTATGCTGGACTCGTCGGAGTACTGGCTGAGGAATGAGAAAGCTCTGTGTAGACTCGGCCTGCTGGACGACGACACGGAGGGCAGCTGCACCATGGTGAGTAGCATACTGTGGATGATGAAACATTCGCACCCTTTTGGCCACAAAGATGGAGCAAGTCATCTCTAGTGTAGCGTCTCAAAGCTGTAGCAGGAGTCATGTTTGTTTGTAACCTCAAATGACAGCGAGGTGACGGTTTGAATTTGAAGACAGAAATGATGTGACATCTAAAAACTACTTTCTTCAATATGCTTTCTGTGAGTGGCTTCTGGGCATGGAGATGTTTGGTGAAAAGGTTTTTGCAGCAGGTCGTTGGTTCTACCTTGCTGCTGTTTAGTAGACAGTTCTTTTTCTTAAGGTTTAGTAAGTCACTTTACATATGTTGACAAAACGTGTTGAGAAAATGGACATGATATAGGCTAATAAAACCAAGTTGTGAAACTGTAAGATATTGCTCATCTTCACCTTTTCCTTTCGAAATAATTTTGAAAATTTAACAATTGAATGATAATTTCACTCTGTTAACATGCAATATTCTTGTTCTAAACTGACAATACTTTAGTAGAAACAGACGACCCAACCAGCAATGCAGAAGTCAGAAACTAGCATTTTGAGACAAATAACTGAAGATTTGTTGAAATTTGTGATTGACCAGTATTTGCTCTAAAAGAAGTAAAGCCCTTTTTTAACTGTACTTCTTATGCATCAGCAGATTTTGCAAGAAGTTACTGGGAGAGCTGGAGTTGATGATATTTATAAATGTATCTGAACACCTACGATAGACTTTAAACCTTCAACGAGAGAGGGCAGTGAACCACTGCTTTTCAGCCTTGTATAAAGTCTTAAAGTGCTTTGCTCATGGGGTTTGATGGAAGGGAAATATCAACTTAAATAACTATACATTCATTCACAAATGAATATTCCATCAACAATGTTTCTGATGTTGTCAGTCTATGCCGATGCTGAATTTTGTAAAATTGTTCCTCTCGCTGAGACGTGTTGGCATTGTTACTGGTTCTGTGAATGAAAGAAGGATTTAGTTTGTGTTTTGCATTCTTGAAAATGAGTTTAATTTTATTTGCATGGAAAACCAATGCATAATATAATTTCTCACAATCTCTTTGCTGCTTTCATTATATCAGAGGATTTTCTTTGAGTAGATTTTATAAACTATTATAAACTACTATTTCATTCTGCTGAAAGATTGTTAAAAGCTCAATTTAGTCTCAGCAGGGAGTTTATCAAAGGAAGTTGGTTTTGGCATTTCTGTTGTGTTGATTTTATCACAAAAAAAACAACTATCATCTCTACTGTAACTACAACTCTCAAGGTTTGACTCTTACCTCTGAATATGAGAAGGACACTCTCCCTGGACTTTAAGTCCTCTGTCTGCTCTACTCTCTGCTCTCTGGACTCTCAGCATGACAGGCATGTCAACTCCAATAACTGTACACATTTGTTCTTGTGGTTGTTAATGAGCCATTTTTCAGGCTCTCCTTGCCTTCTGTTCAGTGCATGCTGGGATAGATTTAGTAGAGATACAAATCTTGAAACACCATGACAAAATTATAATTGTTATTTGAGCTGACATGGAGGGGCTGACTCTTTCACATCCTACAATCAGATTTTATGATTCAAGCTTCTGAGTCTATTTCTGTAACTATTAAGTTGCTATTTATAGTTTTTAATCATGGTGTTTTTTAGTCTTTTAACACTAATCTGCACAATTTGCCAAAACTCTTTAAGCTTGCAGCAATCATTTTACATTTCCATTCTTTACATGTTTTCATACATCACAACAGTTAGTAAGGAATATGCACATTTTGAGGCAAGAAGTGGCAAATGACACAGAAATATAATATAAATATGTATAAATGACACCGAAGATAACATACTAGAATTGGCTTTAAGACATTCAACGTTAATGAAATGAAGAAGGGTGATAATTGTCATCACAAGTTACTCATCTATTTTTCCCCTGAACATTTTTTGCAGAATTTGATGTTTAGTGAGGATATTCAGTACGTGTTTGGATTACTAAGGACATTGTTGGTTGTTTAGGCAAGGACGTGGGAAAATACATCAAGAAAGAAAGCAAAAAAAGAGAAAGACTTTGAGCTGTAGAGGACACACATGCTTAATCCTCTCTGTCGCCCAATTTGAATGTGTCACCTTTGATCACTCTCTCATTGTAAATTGCAAGTTAAGCATGACTTGCGTTCAGGATGTACATCTGTCAGTGGCTCAGAGGCAGGCTCTCCAAACAGCCGTTTGATTTCCTAAAGTGTATCAATTCAATTTCACAACAGACGTGGACCTATATTAACTGCATCAACACTAAATAAAATATATCAACGCTGCATCAAGCCCTGGATTTTTTTTTCATAGAAGATAAGGTTCTGTTCAAGATCCTTACTGTAGATGGGCCACATTAAAGACAGTGCCTGAAATACATAATCTGTTCTCTCTAATAACATCGTCTGAAATGTAGTTTTTTTTAAATGAATAACATGATCACCCACGCTTCAGTGATAATAATAATAATAATCAGTCTGAATTTCATTCCCTCAGGGGTGTAATCAGCTCTCTCACCTTTGGTTGCAAAATACCTCCTATGATTACCTCTTTGCCATTTCTTGGAGTTTTCTGAAATGATACCTCTAGACTTTGAGCAGCACTATCTTTTACCTACATCTCACTGATCAGAGCCTCAGCTTAGTGATCCAGGTTTAATTGCAGGAGCAGTGGGGTCAGTCTCACAGATCTGGATGAAGTCTGGACCTAAACGAAATTCCCACGGAGAGATACAGCAACACGTAGTGATCAGTGGTGTAGTCTATGTGATACGCAGGTATACGTAGTATACCCACTAAGAAATCTCCAGGATTTCCATATACCCACTTAAAATGTGCAATGAACATGAACATATTTTTGTGACAGAACTTTCACTTTAGATATTTGTATTCACAAATACGGGGTCAAGTAATGTGACAGCAAACTAAACTAACACTGCAGAACATGCAGAGAGACTTTTCTCATCTTTCATCGACCTGCTCCGCACTGAGTGCAGTGCATAGTCTGTGCGTAGCGACTGGTGGCGCAAATGCTCCGCCTACACTAACGCCAGCATCCTCCATTCACCACACATTTAAGACAAATATAAGTAGCCTATTTTATTTTGTCCTTGTTTCTTTGGGGTCAACTTTTGTGATCCAGACTTAGGTCCCTGATGTGAAAGCCCCCTTACTGCTTTATATTCCATTATATTTTTGATATATTTTGAATGTCATCTGTGTTTTCCTTCTCATCAATAAATAAAGATATTCCCACTATAAATTGGTGCATAAAAGTGTATCAGAATGCAGGAAATTAGTCTTTGATGCTCAAAATAACCCTGGGGGGGGACCCCCTATGGGTAAAACACAACAAACAACCATAACAGGGTTTTTAAGTCTTATCCAAAGGATGCCATTAAGGATGCCCCCCCCCCATACTCCTCCTAAAACATGTTTGATAATCATCAAGGTAACAGTAATAGCAGTAATTTAGCAAAGTGCACCATTCTCACACACTTATGTCACACTTTGTAAGCGTGAGCATTGAATGTTCCTTAAACCTCCCAGACACCAGCTGTATTATCTGGGACAACATGTACACAGGACTCTAATTACTGCGAGTTTTCTGAGATGTGACATCAGAGATGTTGTTGTTTTATGTCTGATACAGCTTCCAGTATATACTGATACAAGTTGAGGCAAAACAGTATTTATTCATTAACGTTTAGTGGATTTTTAGTTGGTAAACGGCCTGTACATCAGCCCAACATGCTTCACTGATCATTAGGCAGAGTCCTGTAAATTAGATTGATGTATGTGCACCATGGCTCTTTTCGTCCTCATCATTTCAATTTCACTTAAATTGCTGTGTGTGACGGCTGGCAACTTGAAAATAAAGAGACTTGAAAACATCACTCCTTGTCTTTGCAGAACAGGCCACTGCCCAAACTCGTACCTGAGTTTGGGATTACGCGGACAATTTTATCTTCATTGTTCTTTTGTGAAATGTAAAAGCAGAGCAGCTTCATCTTCGGCTTTTGTTTCAACAAGACAATGGTTGTTTGTTTCCTGGACTTGTGCATGCTTTCTATGAATCAGAGGGAACTTTAATGCGAGTGCGAGCAGATGTGGCCCGTCCTCCCGCAGCATGGCCCTCAGACTCTGATGTGACAGATCGCTGCTCTAACTCTCAATTCTCCGTTTGTTTTTTTCACGGCCAATCAATCAAACGGGACCATATGATGGATGACACTGTGTGAGCAATAAATTATTCTGTCCTGGCCTGAACTGTTGGGAGGCAGAGTGTGGAAAACTGAGAGAAAAAAGTGAAAAAGAAGAGGGTGAAACGTTGAACGCTGATTCAAACAGAATGACAGGAGTAGGTACAAAACCATACACAGACATTAGAAACTCTGTCCGTGGAGAGTGATACAGAAAGAAACAGACCACAGGGTGATAAGGAGAGGAATTTGATTGTTTTCTTTTTGCTGACTTTGCATTTTTTACTGTAGCTTTAATGGACCAAAGCAATTATAGTATTGAATGGAGTTTTGGGGGGTTTGGTTAAAGGTTACAAAAAGTATAGTCAGATTTTATTGGAAGCTGACTATAAACCTCAATATCAAAATTAACCCAAATTAGTCCATTAGGTTGACTTCTCTAAGAAATGTGTAAAAATCATCTTTGTTTACATATTTAGGAACAGGAATAGTCCAAAAGAGTGAGAGCGGAAGGCCAAAAACTTTGAGCTAAATATAAGACAAAAGCTTTGGATTTCCTGTGTTTCGCTCTGTCACCCACCTCTGGCTGCATCATGTTGTCACATTTGATCACTCACTCATGTTTAAATGCATGAAGTCAGAGACAGACAGACAGACACAGTTAAGTGTCATGTTGCTGTGATAGTCACACTGAATTTCATCACACCCCTGACAGATTTGACAGCATTTTGAAGAGGAAGACGGCATTCTTGATTTTTTTTTTTAGTCAGGAGAGACAAGTGAAAGAAGTAAAGATGAATATTTATTATAACAGATGATACGTCAGTGTTTGCGGGGGGAGGGGTGGGGTCTGAAGTGTCATTTCTGTCACTCACCGTCACAAACAACAGTATGTGGAAAAACAACTGCAGAGAGAAACAGACTCACGCATACACGACTTGCGCATAACAGCAGCATGAATGTACTAAAGGCAGAGAGAGAATCATATTTTAACAGAGGCAGCAGCAGGATGATAGGCTAACAATGTTGGTGTGTCGCCGAGCTATTGGATAGATGAGATCAGCTGATGTGACCAACTGATGAGAACATCTGATAAGATAATTGACAGCCTCGGACAGGATAGCAAGTAATAATGAGAGAGCATGTGTGAGAGGATTGAATGCAGATGTGTAAGAAATAAAGAAGGTCTAAGCATGCAAAGGTATAGTCTCCCTGACTGAATTGATGCTATAGATTAATTTACAAAATCTCTGAACAGAAAAATGCAACATGTAAATCATACATGTTGCATTTTTTTATTGATCTGTGTTTTTCACTTTTGTGACACTCAAAGATTGAGATTGCAGTTGTTTTGTAAGAATATGCACCACATTTTTCAAATGCAGAAAATCTGATTCAGTAAACCCGCATTCCTCCTCACACGGTCCCTTCCTCTGAATATCTGTCTTCCTGCTTTGAACCTGGAGTCCCTGGAGGAGAGGGATCCATTCATCACTGGATTCAAACACTTCACACTCGGGGAGTGTGTCGTGTCCTGACCTGTCCCTTCCCGGGCCAGAGAGAGGGAGAACAGAATAAATATGCCATCAGCCGTGGCAGGAGCGCTGACTTACAGCAGGATCAGAGCAGGAAGACAAACCTTTCTTTCTTCTTCCTTTTACAGTACTTTAGACTGTCCATCTGACAGTATGAAAAATTACAGTCTTTGGTGCAGGTTGTGCTCTAAAAATGATACCTACTTGCTTTAAAGTAGAAGCCCTCATCTAAAGATAATAATAGTTATTATGTGTTAACTATATTAGTTATTATGTGTTCTGTGGTAACTATTGATAGGGTAGCTTTAGCTGTTGATATAGTTTGGATACAATACAGTTAGGAGAAAATACTGTATATGTTAGTCTCTGTTGATGCTTGGAGTTAGCCTATTATGGAGCTGTGTAGTTTTATGGATCACAGTGATGGAGTGGATCAGAGAACAGTCGGAGGGTTTCAATGTCAAATTCAGTGACTTGACTTTACCTCAATTAAAGAGCATCTTAATACCCAGTTTTAACTGTGGTCCAATGTGTAGGAATTTCTCCCATCTAGCGTTGAGATCATATATTTCAACCAACTCTCTCACACCACGTAGTTCAAAGTACAGCTACGGTAGCCTTCACGCTTAAAAAAAGCCGGTCTCTTGCTCTTTTCAATATCCTTTTTCTTTTTCTGGGCGAAGAAGACTCCTGTTCCTGAAATTTGGATTTTGAATACGTGTGGTCCTCCGTGATTCCTTCTTCAAACTTTCCGGGGCCAGGAAGCTACGATACCCGTTACCAGCATTAGCAGCACCTGTGAGTTTATCATGTAACAGTGAAAAAGAGAAAGGTGGAGCAGTATGTCCTGTAGATGGCGCATAAATATGGAGCGTCTACCCCAGTTCATGCGAATGCAAATGTAAAATTTTAAGCCAAAAGGAATACTTGGAATTGATGGTGGTGGTAAATATTCATGAAAAAGGACAAGTTTGTGAACGGGCAACACAGATTTTGATAATGAACAACTAAACACATTACACACTGGGCCTTTAAACACACATGCCCCCTTCACAAATGCAGAGAATGCAGTCCAAACCCTGACACACACACACACACACACACACACACACACACACACACACACACACACACACACACACACACACACACACACACACACACACACACACACACACACACACACACACACAATAAGACGTTGGTTCAGAGCTGTTTGAAGAGTATGAATAAATGGTAGCAAAGTTGTAATTTTGTTGATTACTGACTGAAACACTGATCATTCTGTAAATTAGGTAGTATCACCTACTACTATCAGTTGAATAGTAGAGTTGAATTTTCACAGGTATTTGAGGGTTCAGGTGGACATAATTACAGCATCTTCTCTGGAAAAAAAAAGGAAAATAACTTCTGCTACAATGAACACTATAAAATGGGACCCCTAGAGCCATCTGGTTCTGCTTAAAGTTTCCACCCGTTTAAGGGGAGTGTTTTTTCTTGCCCCCGTTGCTAATGGAGGAATGTTTGGTCTCTGTGAATTATGGAGTATGGTCTAGACCTGCTCTATATGAAAAGTGTTTTGAGATAACTTCTAATGTGATTTGACATTATATAAATAAAACTGACTTGACTTAAAGTGACAATATTTTAACAAAGACATCTTAGTTGATATGCACTCCCCTCTGATGTGATAATGATGTGATAATGATTAGCCTTAAAAACATTGTGATAACACATCTTACCACTTCTCCAAATGTGAAAACAACACATTTAAATGTTTGCATTTCAATGACACAGAAGCAACTAAGCCTCGACTACTGCTGTTAGTCGTTTTCATAGTCCTGTAGTGTTTTTTGTTCTCTTGTATGAACCTATTAACACAATTCTGCCCATGTTTTTTGATATATTTATGATCCTATGGTGACTGGATACATGTGTACATGTATGCAACCCCAGAGATACTATAAACCCCCTATTTTAACATTTTCAAACATATTGATATTAATCTTGTCGTGAGAAGAACCAGAGCAGCATCAGCTTCTTGATGTTCTCTTTACCCCGGGGCTGGAAGCTGAGCAACTCACAGCCAAACACTAAATGTGTGTGTGTGTGTGTGTGTGTGTGTGTGTGTGTGTGTGTGTGTGTGTGTGTGTGTGTGTGTGTGTGTGTGTGTGTGTGTGTGTTCGCACGCATTTGATATTCACTACTCATAATACTGCACATGTCCTGTCTGTCAGCAGTAGAAAACCACAGTCGTTGATCAAGTACACACTGTTCACATCTATATTCAAAGTCGGTACATTTCTTTACATTTAGTGGTAAAATACTTGAAGCAAAATATCAGATAACTAGGAAGCAGCTCAGTCAGAGGAAAAAACCCTGGACAACTTTAATATGTAGCGTATGATTTCATCATATGGTGGTTCCTGTTATGCTTCGTGACCAGCTGATGTTTTGCATTTTATTAGCACGTACTTTTATGAACACAGAATAAGGCTGTTCATATTTACCAGTCTGTGAGATCAGCATGCTTGTCTGGTCTCTATACCAGCACTGTGTAGCTTGTGGGTTGCATCACAAAATTAATATGGCAGAGTCACTGAGCCTTGTTTCCCCTGCAAAATTAATTTTAATTACATAAAAATTAAAATGGATTATAGTTAAAGTTGCCAGCCTCTGAGATAAGTCAAAACACGTTACAATAGCTATGTTTAGTTTCGTGACCTCAAAGTTGAATGAAGCTGTACTGTTGTAACAGCATTAGGGACATTTTTCATGCAGCATCAGTAGAGCTTCACAGGGGGTGTGAGGAATGGCAGATTTACTTAAAATGTGTTGCTTAATTCTTTCAAGTAGCCATATTTTATTGTTGCTTTTTGGAAGAAAGACCACACACAAAACAACAATACCATATACAGTATAAAGGACTAAATGTGCAGTATAACAAAAGTACTATGTTTCAAGTCATGAAAAAGAGCAAAAAAAAAGAGCCACAGTTAAAGAAAAAAGGGAGACAGACGGACCAAGAGCAGCAGCTGTGTGTGGGAGGATCCAAGTAGTGAGCAGAGAGGGAGGGCTGCTCTGGAGGAATGAAGCTTTGATGGGTAAAAGAGACTGAAATGTTTGTAATGGTTTTCTGTATTGGCAATCTGTGCAGATTATTGTATGCTAAATATCTGCATAGGTGTGTGCACACACACACATTGTGCATTCCTACCATCTCAAAATAGAGGAATGACACCTATAATCCACTATCTTTAAAAAAAAATGTATCACGCTCGAAAACCAACGTAACAGCTAATGAGTTCACATGTCAACACATCCATCTTCATGACAATTGTGTAAACTACATCTGTTGGTGAAAACTGTGTAATATGGTTGAAGCTTGGACAGGGAAAAGTTAGTAAGGGGTGGACTATTTTTTCTTTTATCAAATTACTATTTCCAATGTCAAGAATAATTTTTCTAAGTTTAATTAAGACCTGCAAAAACATGGAAAGGACACAACTGCAGCATTAAACCTTTTTTGTACAGTGAACAAAAACACTAAGTAAGTGACCTCCATGTTTTCTTCCATTTAGAACAAGTCAAGATGCCCTTTGTGTTACCTTGCAGACATTTTGCTGAAGGGGGACCTAAAACATGCTCTATTCCACTGCTGCCAGTTACTCCTGAGGCTGCTTCCAGATTTCCCTCCTTTAAGCGTTATTAATTGTCCAGTTTGGTATTAGTGGTCTGTCAGCACAGGTGGTTAGAGTCACCCTGAGTTCCACTTTGCTTGGCTGGGCCGATGTTGAGCACAGCTGCACAGTTACATGGGTTGGGCATCTAGTGAAGCGAGAAGATGTGGAGAGACACCCAGATCTCGCAGAGTGTTGACACCACACATGAAGTTGTGTGTATTGCATTGGTTGTTTGTTTAATTAAACAGCTAAAAAATGATATATGTGATAGATGTATTCAGTAGCAAAGCAGGGAGTATCATGATCTTGTACTGCTGCAAAACATCATAGTGAGGTTGTTTGGTTGGATGGATGTCATCTAACAAACAGTCAGTGGTGTTTTCAACCCTGACCACAATCCCTAACTTTAAAGTGGGTATGATCAATACGTTAACAACATGATTACTTTTATGTGAAAGAGGTAACTTGTTATGATGTACCCAGGACTCTGCAGCTTTACAGTGCCTTTTAGTTCTTTGTTTTGGTTTTCCTGCCCACAACCTTGGAGTTTTGGTTCACTCACACCGCTCCCATAGCATCGTTTCCAGTTGCAGGTGGCAGCTGTTTCTGCAACAAAGCTCTAAAAAACATCCATGTGCTACCTGCTCAGCACCGCACAGCAAACAGACAAAGTTAGCCACTAGCTGGTCAACATAATGGAGCATTTAGCAGCTCAAAAGCCAGATCTTTCTCTCAGGATTTGGTGGAGTTCAAACACAGAGCTAAACCGAGAGTGGGTATCTTGATGATGATGATCTTAGATTCATCATCATCATCATCATCATCATCATCATCAATCTTGAATAATATGCTCTGTATCTGCTTCAACTGTTGGCTAACAGTTTACAGCTTGTTTCTACTGCCCCCATGTGGCCAAACAATCAGTGATGTATCAGTCAAAATTTTATGTCCTCCTAACAGTGTTATGACTGGCTATCTCTCTCATCTGGGGCACTATTAAGCCCTTGAGTGTAGAGTAGACGTCTATGGTATCAATGTATCCAAACATCCTACCATTACTTTCACCCTCTCTGGCTCTTTATTTGTTTTCCTTTCCCCCTTCTTTATATTCCTCAACTGTTGTTTACATGGTCAGTCCTTCAGAAACAGGCAGAAGGTATGTCTGTGAAAAATCTGAACAGAATCAGAACATGTCCCTGGGCTTGTCTCACACATGGACACAGAGATGACTAGACAGTCCTCTGGTTCCCAAATTTAGAACAACTGCCCCTCGGCTCTCACCGTATGATGGGGTTAAATTGCTTCAACCCTTCTCAAGGTCAAAATCGTGGATTACTCGCCTCGCTTTTCCTCAAACTGTGTGTTATCTGCAGACGATGTGTTGGCAGGCAGGGTAATGTGTGTTTGCCGCTTTTCCAGGATGATTTCCAATATCTGTACGCGTGAATACTGCTGAGTTGCTCCAGAGCAAGGGCACCAAACCTCTTATTTATATATTGTGATGTGGCTAGAAATGGAAAATTTAGTTAGATACCAAATTAGAACTCTGCAGGCTTGTGCTTGTTCATGCATTATAGTGTAGAGGAAAAGCCATAAGGTGATTCTTTGTTCATAGCACATTATCATTTTGATAAAGGGCATATATCTGCATCCAGATACAGAGCAAAAAGAGAATTGTTTTTATCAAACAAGGGTCAGCAAGTGGCAAAATCAAGCTATTGTCTTTGGTTTCAGTAAATCGTGTGGAATAATCTCAGTTCCTATTCGTATGCCGTTGACATTTAACAGCTATTCTGACAAAAAAGGTCCTCTTCACGCATACTAAACTGATCCGAACAACAGACGAGCAAATGAACAAACTGTTTGTACTCCCCAGTGCAGTTTTTTTGAGGAAAAAGTAACACGGAGCAATCCTCTTGGTATTCAGATAAATGTTATAGATGACACATGCAGTTCATGAAAGGCAAAAAGGAAAGAAAAAAAATGTTTGGTTTGATCAATGTGAGACAGAAAAAACATTTTCAAATAATCAGTCATTGTCAGCTGTCATTGACTTCCCATTTTTTATACTCGACTGACTTGATTTTCAAGTGGCAATTTTCAGCACATTAGAACTAATAGTTTGGAAAATGTTATGTTTGACTGGAGGATACCAGATTGGAGGTGAGGGGGAAATTGGCCTGTTCTGAATGTGCTGCATTACCGTTTCAGCTGAAGGACATTAGATCTGGCTTTGCAGACAGTTTTTGTTGTTCCCTGGCATCGTTTCTTCCTAATCTTAGCTTTTACTATGGTAATAGAGTCTTCTAAAGGAAAGGGAAAATGCAAAGTGTAGCAGAACCATAGCCTTATTTTGAAATATAAACTCAAGAGCATATTGACCTATTTATTGCAGCAGATGTGTTGCTTCACTTTTAAATCTGCAGTGAGAGAACAGACAGACAAAATGACATGATTTTAAAGAAGAAATAGAATAAGCATTACATAGACATTGATGCTGGGTCTATTGTGGCTTCTATACCTTACCATGACTTTCTGGGAATAAATCCCATTGAATTAAACACAGATACATGAAAAAAAGATGAAAGTCATGGAAAATATACGCTATTTTGCATGTGCTGAGGCTGTTTAGAAGCATAGCCCGATGAATCAAGCACACCTCAGGTAGTTCAAGGGAAATTATTTCAAACAGCAATGTGTGTCGAGATGCGATTATTTGAAACTATATTAATTAAATATTAATAACTATATTTTCCGCAGGTCTAAAGAGGAGAGAAGGGGGAAAGATAGCTGCAGGCAGAGCGGATATGGAGATGGCAGAGGTAAAAGAGAGACAGCAGGATCCCACATGTGCGTGTTTTGTATTGACAAGATAGACTGCCTCAGTGACTCACATTAGTTTTGATTAGTAATGACAAGCATGACATACATAAAAATGTATGTCTTCGTGACTCAAATAGGTCACTTCTCCCAAAAACACATACACATGCTGAGTATGGGCGCACAAGTGGGAACTTAACCCCCCCGCCCACCTTAAATACTGCTGGTGACGTGCTTGATCCATTTAGCCACACAGGACTAACTTGGCTCTGTCAACTTAGATCAGAGGCTGTGTGCTGTAGAATCAAACAGCAGCCGGCAGACAGTCCCAGACTCCCAGCACTGACATGATGACTTCATCACACACCATTAAACGTGCAGCCAGAGGCAAAGGTGGGTGAGATGGGAAGAGGAGGAGGCAGAGGGTGTGACAGAATCACGGTAAAGGAGGGGAGACTTAGGAAGAGAATAGCGGAAAAAGAGGTACAGAGACGGAAAGAAAATCACTGCTGATGGTGTACACTGGCTGCAAGCATCCCCTGAGAAACAAGAAAGTCTTCTTAGAAAGGCCTGTGCAAATAAAAGACAGTGCCTTACAGTGGTTATTCAGAGACGACAGACAGCTGCTGTACTTGAATGACTTAGACAAAAGCTAACATTCTGTCTTGGTTTGTAGAATTTGTGCAGTGGGAAAGGCAATGAAGTAACTTTCCCTTTACAGCACTCTAAAATCTGACATCTGGGACACTTTTTACCCTGCTCCTGCTCAGCTTCTGTGGTATAATCTTTCCGTTCCCACTGTCACTCTAATGTGTTGTCCTTCTCTTTTTTGTCTCTATCAGATCTGTTTTGTAAATCTGGACCCTCAGAAAACGGACTATCGTGATGACAAAAGCATCAAGGTTAGCAGAATCCTCATCCCACATTATTTCCCTCCTCTCATCCCTCATGCGTTATCCCCTTTTCTTTCCCGCCCACTTTTCATCTTCCAGGAACTCTGTTCTCCGTATTTCACATTTAGTCAATAGCTCAGTTGCCATGGAATCAAAATCATTACCCATAATTAGAGGGTTGATTTGTTTAGATAATATGCAGATTTTGCAGCCTTTTGCAAAAAGAAGCTTCAATAAGCATTGCACATGGCTTCTCACAGTAAGAATTGTATAACTTTGTGTCTCTGAGTTGGACCCAAAGAGAATGCATTACATCCAGTTTTGAAGTCTCTTGAAGAAAAGCTTCTTTTGATCATTGTCTCTGTGCTCGGCATGTCTCCTGCAGAAATTGGCATCGGTGTCTCCAGACCTGCCAAAGCTCGTTGAATTGCTGACTGTCCACCAGCCGAAAGAAAATGAGATCCTACTGCTCGGTGGCCTAGAAGCCTCAGACACTTGCCAAACACACCCACTCTCCCCGTCTCAGGTGAGTTTGCGGTGATGTCTTCAAATCCTTCCAAGTATTTTTAGCCTTTGAATTAACTGGCCGGGAGTGCGAGGCTGAGAGTGCAAGCTTTTGTCCTGCAATTTTGTTAGATTAGATTTGAACCTTTTGTGCTAGGAAAAATCCACTGGAGGAACCTCATTTATTTTATCTACTGTAGTAATTCTCCCACATTCATTCCATTAAAAACATCTCATCCTCTTTAACATGGAACCACGTAGTGGACAGAAAACCAACAACAGTGGATGACATTTTTTAGAATTCTTTGAAACTTTAAATGGACAAAAAAAATAAAAACACAAACTATTGCTGCTGACTTATATCTCTATCTGCTTTTGTTGGTAATAATCTTTGAATGCAATGTTCCCTTACAGCCACTGACCATCTCATAGACTTTTTGAAGCTCTCCAAATACATCATTGTATAAAACCACTGTTGCCTGAGGGGCCTTCATGGACAATTAAACTTGCATGAGCAGATCCAATGAGTTAATGTTATATTGAATAAAAGGAAGAAAAAAAGGCATGAGAGCAACATAAACCCACTGAGCCCGGAGGTTTAGGATGTTTATATTATTATTTGGTTACACTTTACTTGAAGGTATCTACATAAGAGTGACATGACACTGTCATAAACATTATAAACAAGTCATAAACGTTTATGACATAACGCTTCTCTATGGTTAGGGTTAGGGTTAGAGTTAGGGTTAGGGTTAGGAATCATGTGTCATGACAGTGTTATGTGTTCATGACAGTGTCATGTCACTCTTATGTAGATACCTTCAAGTAAAGTGTTACCTATTATTTTGTGACTGTAGCGCCCACTGTGTGTTTATGCATGAATGGTGTGTACCTTTGTGTGTGTGTGTGTGTGTGTGTGTGTGTGTGTGTGTGTTTGTGTGTGTATATATATGAACTTTGTATATACATAATGTGTGTGTATTTATGTGTCCCTTTGTGTGCAATGCATAATAGGAATCTGTGCATGTTCCATTCAGGGCGGACAGCAGCAGCAGAGAAGTACAGGTGTGTGCCTGGTTCAGTGTTCAGGGCAGAGGCGCTCCACCCAACCTAGCAACATCATCTTTGAGATCAACAAGTTCCTGATTGGTCTGCAGTGGGGAAAGGAGCAACAGCTTCAGCAGGGCCGAGCAGCCAGGCAGAGGATCGATGACGACACTAATCGTTCCATCTCGTCCATAGAAGAAGACTTCCTGACGGCCTCAGAACACCTTGGTGATGACAGCGAAGATGATGGTTTCAGAAATGGTGAGCCTCATTACCTCCAGAGAAAAATTTGACCACATACTGTGCAGTAGAAGGGGCTGCAGTGAAGTGGCTGTTCCAAAACATTGTGTGATGTGATGGCGTTTTCCTTGAGCAACTGAGAATACAGAAAGACCTCAAAAATAGATAGAAGTGTGATCCTGATTTTAAGATTATCTTTAAAAACTTTAAAGAACATCATGTGCAACCACCATTATCCACATCATGTAGTTTGTTCAGTTTCTTTTAACTGTAATGTTTACAATAGTGTTGAGGCATGACTGTATCATTGTTAGTTAGGTCTTAGATCATCAAATGATGATAACATCTATCTTACTTAGATACTGTAGTATTGTAAAGCTAGCAAAATACTAACATCTATCTTACTTAGATACTGTAGTATTGTAAAGCTACAAAAATATTGCAGTGTAAGATACGGTGAAAAGCCACGTCAACAAAGTTCAAAAATATGTTAACTACTCTGACATTATTGCTGACATGAAACTAGAACTCAATATATAACATTGTATTTGTTTTTTTGATCAGACTCCAAGTTTATAAAACAAATATTGAGTTGAATGAAAACCTGTATTTCCTCCGGGGGTTACAGCAACACTACAGAGGCAGTTGTGTAGCAAGTACTGAAAGTTTTCTATAGTGACTGAAAATGTATAACACAAGTAAGAAGTATATATGTATTGCCATTGTGTTATCCCAGTAAATAATGAAATGTGTTAGATGGAAATAATTCTCTAGAATTTTGTTCAAGGGGAAATTGAATGCCAAACAAGACATGACCCAGCTCCGTTATTCACTGAAGGGTTAAATAGGGTAATGTACTCTTGCTGTGACACTTTGAGAAACTGGTGGAGCTGCTTTCTAATCAATGTGGTGGACATGTTTCATTTCCTGTCTTTCTCCGTTTTCCCCTGTCTCTTTACAGAACCAGAGAGTGGTGACCTGGCAGAGAGCTTGGTTGAGATCGCACAGAAACACTGCGTCAGACTTGCATGTCATAGGGGACAGCTGGCCCATCATCAGAACAGGGAGGAGGCTGAGGTGAAAAGGGAAGGGCATCGGCGAGCAAGCCTCCATACTAAGGAATCAGCTGGTCACTATGCCACCAATCTGGCCGAGTCAGTACTGCAAGATGCCTTCATACGCCTCTCCCAAGATGAAACCTCTTTTGTCTCGGAGGCTGCTGTCAGCGTGTCCCTCTCTAGTTGTCCTTCCAATGCCACTGGTCCATCAAAGACCAAAGAGCCTTCCCAAAAGCGCACTTGCTCTTTTGAACTCCCCAAGATTGTTATAGTTCAAAGCCCAGACAGTTCTGACGGGACTGCAGAATGGCCAGAAACTCAGGTACCCCATGTGCCTGACAAGGATATCACTGCCGAAGCTAGAGAGATGCCAGACAATGGGACACAGGCTCACATCCCCCATCATAATGGAGGACACCCATCCAAACATGTAGAGGTGGCTTTGGCCTGTGCTGCCAGTGTCATTGGCACCATTACCAACCCACAGCTGACAGAACAGCTTGCCATGAATTCGACCTCAGAGGAAGATTCTGAGGAGGAGCTGCAGGAACCAGAGGAGAGAGGTGACTACTCCTTCTCCTCAGCCATGTGTGGGATGGCTCAGGTAGCTGGTGCTGTAGCAGCTGTAGAGCTAACAGAGGAGTCTGGGGAGTGTGGCGATTCCGAAGAAGATTCCGCTGAAGTCTACACGGCATCCCGTGGTCTGATGTCTGCTGCAGAAGCCTCTGCAGCCATCACGCTGCACTGCAGTGTGGCACAGGGTACCAGCGTCGAAGCGTTTCGTGCCAACATTGCTGAGGTCCTACACAGGGAAGCAGCTGAGGTGCTGACTCAGCCACAAGGCTACAGGAGTGTCGCCCACCTGCTGGAGGCCACACATAACAAGATAGTAGATGGCATTACTTGTCCAAAACAATCCTACACAGATGAAAGAGAGATGGATGACTTGATAAATGAGGTGGCAGACAGCCTATTCAAGCATGCTTTAGAGAAAGCAAAAAAGCAAAAAGAACTGGAGGGTACTGGAAAAGATGCGCCAGGCCTTCAGGGTTTTCTGCAGGAGAGTGTTAACAATTTGCTGTTTGATATACTTTGTCTGACACAGAAGAAAATTAGTCACATCTCTAGATGTGACCAAGGGTCATTTGAGATGCAAGAGGGTGATACCTGTGCTAGGGAACCTGCTACCACAAAGGAGAGTAGGGATCCATTAGGTCAATTACAGTGCTTCATTGGCCATGGCCAGTCCACTAATTGTGAGAACCACTGCGGCATACTACACTGCACAGATAAGCTTCCCATAGTTCCTGGGCTGAAGGAGAAATATGTGCTTGAGGAAAGTGATATAATTGGATCTTCCTCTACAGCACACAGCAAAGAGCAGCACCAGTCATCATGCAGACAAAGTCAGTCTAAATCCACCTATTTGCCTGCTAAGGACTTCTTTGACCACCAGCAGATCCAACAGGGCAGTGGTGCCATTAGAGAACCTTTGAGTGAAATTCAAGTTCATAGCACAGACAGGAGGGGGCGTCTAGTGACAGGCAGCGACAGCAGACAGGCCTCCCTCACACCCCAGTCGTCCTTCAACTCTTGCAGTTCTCTGCTCTCTTGGAGAATGGAGTCAGAATCCAGGACACCTATTACTTGCTATGCTGATGATTTGGCTGCTACAGTGGTGTCTATGGCCACAGAACTGGCAGCAATCTGCCTGGAAAACAACACTGGGAAACAACCCTGGTTCTGTGCCCTAAAAGGGATGTCTACCGAAGGGCCAGAAGCCTACTTGATCCCTGCTTGCTGCACAGTGCTCAGGAGGAAAGAGGCTCAGAGCAGCAATGCTGCCTCCAAGAAACATCGGGCACCACGCCTTAGTGAGATCAAGAGGAAGACGGAGGAGCAACCAGAGCTGATGGAGCGGCTGGTGAACAGGGTGGTGGACGAATCAGTAAACCTAGATGAACCGCAGGACCCATTTGCTCTCTTTGCCTCTGAAGTCACAGCCAGGATTATGAACTGCCCTGAGCTTAATGTGGTGGATACCTCCAAAACAGGCCAGCCACGCAGTAGGTTGCAGTGTGAGAGGTGGAGCCGTGGGAAGGCATCTAGTTATGAGAGCATTCCAGAAGAAGACGCAGACCCCTCAGGCACACTCAACACCCTGGGCCTTGGAAGTCGGTTAGGTCAGAACTTGAGCCGTGGAAGCTCAATCTCTAAGCAGTCCAGCTGTGAGAGCATCACAGATGAGTTCTCACAGTTCATGGTAAACCAGATGGAGACTGAGGGAAGGGGCTTTGACCTTCTGCTGGACTACTACGCAGGGAAAAATGCCAGCAGCATTCTGACTGCAGCTGTACAACAGGCTGCATCAAAGAAAAATGGTCACCTTAATGTCAGGACCTCATCCTGCCTGTCCAAACAGTCTAGCACAGAGAGCATCACAGAGGAGTTCTACAGGTTTATGCTTCGGGACATGGACAAGGAGAACCGAGAGTATGGCATCGCCAAGACTAAGGAGTGGAGCAACAGCCTGTTCCCCCCTTCCCCTAGAACACCCTTCTGTATAAGACAGTCCTCTGTCCCAGACCGGCGCTCCTCAGACTCACGACTGACTGTCAACTCACCCATTAAAGCAAACTCTTTTGATGGATTCGCCCGCAATGTGCATGGAGACACGCTAAATATCTTCCCCACCAACTCAGTGTCAGCCACAGGACTGTGTAAGTCAGACTCCTGCCTCTATCAAAGGGGTAAGACTGACCATATTACTGATATGCTGATTCATGAGACCTGGTCGAGCTCCATTGAGTCCTTGATGAGAAAGAACAAGATTATTGCTGATCCAGAGGACAGTATTGAGCTGGAGGCTGCAGGAGACTCCCAGCCCCATGTGCAGCAGTTTGCCAATCGGCTGGCAGCTGACATTGTAGATATAGGCAGGTCTGCACTGGGGGGCCAGCAAGATGTAGCTGGGGGTCCACCTGGGATGCTCTCACAGCCGCACATGCCTGTCGGTGAAAGGAGGAGGGGGTTCAAACAATCTCATCTAAATTGTAGTCGGAGAAGGTCCAGTCAGGAGCAAACTGGTACTACAGTAGCGTCTGGGACGAGTCATAGCAGCTCACCCCGCATGAGGGGCCCCAGAGATGTGCCACTGATCCACATTGAGGGAGATCAGAGGGATGAAGAGACTATTTTAAACCCTGAAAGGACAGGAGGAGGACTTCAGGAAACACCCCCAGACGTGTCAACTACCAAACGTACGGAGAGAGCTACGGCCAACGGCAGCAGGTAGTACAGTGCTCACTGTCCTTCTGTGTGAGAGTCAGACGCCTCCCTTCAGGCAGAACGTTTGTTTTTTATAGCCTAGCACCAGAATCATCATCATACTAGATGTGAAAAGTAGAGATGAATCTGTATTAAAAGAGAGAGAGAAATAAAGAATCACATGTTGTTTTTTTAAAGTAAAAATTAAAAGCTGTCTGAGAAAATTAGCACTAAACAAATGTAGTCCAGGCCCTACAAATGTCCAAACTATTTTTAGAGATTTTCTGATCAAAGAGAGGTACACAAATCGTCTGTACATTCACTGTGAAAATGTATCTATTTCAGTAGTGTGTGAGGTTTGATAAACCTTTAGTTAGGCTGTGACTCACACTATCTGGGTGATGAACTGTGTGTGCAGAAAGCTTTTAGTGCCTTCATCTTTTATCCACTATGGGGCTGTTTGACTCACCTTGATCGGTACAAGCTGCACTTATATTTGGCTCACCCACTAAAACCACAAGACACTCAATATGTATTTAGATTACATTGACACAACTAAAATAGCAAGGAATTTGGGTGTCACATTAGGTTAAAGCTTGCTTGGGAGAAGATGTTTGGCAGCTTTTGGAAGAATGGTGTTTATATAAAGTCAGTTAATTTGTAATAAGGGTATGTAGTCCTTCTGATTACATATTAGACATGGTCAGTCTTACATGTTTTATTCAAACTAGACAAAATCAAAGACAAAAGTCACTCTAGTTCTAAAAACTCAAAGTTTCTGATTGGCAAAGACATTTTAGTGCATATTCTGGGGGTAATGACGACTGGAGCAGTTCATAGTGCGTCTCAGTCTGGAGTCAAATGAACCTGCTGAAAATGTATAAGTGGAAAGAGCTGCTAATATGCAAGATAGGTATATAGAGGAAAGTGAAAATGTAATAGCCATATGTAGGGAATCAGTTGGAGTGTTTTAAAGACATTCAGATCCTCAACATAAGACTTGTTCAATAGTAAATGAGAGGAAAACAGCTGAAAGGCTCCCAGGCCTCTGGAGAGTCACAAGACATGCTCCTTTTCACTTTACAATACATGTAATCCAGGAACAAGTGGAGTGCATCTGTTTGTCCCCTGTGTAAGAGTGGAACGCAATCACTCGCCTAGTCAATAAAACCTGATTTCCCTCTGGAATTGTCGAGGATGGCAGCCCTCAATCATCTGATTATGACTTAATTTAATCAGTTTCCTGAGAAACACTGAAATCCAACAGTGCTGCTGTGGAGTGTAGTTTGCTGATGCACTAAAGATATTGAAATTAATTAGCTTTTTTTTATGTGGTGCATAGGTATTTCAAGTTCCAAAGGCTTGTCATTTGTTACTGTACTCTATAATTTTTAGAGCCGAAACTGTCCCAATACTGCCTTCACTCCTTAAAATGCATTTTAGAAAACTTAGGGTTATACATGATGAACAGAGGAACATTGGAACGACATTGGGGAAAAAAGTAACTACACATTGCAGCAGACATTGTGCAAAACTATGCGATGGTCATTCCCACCATCTTGCGGTTTGCTCTCCCCAGCAGTGAGAGGGAAAGGCCAGCTGTGGCGGTGGCTGCAGTAGTGAAGAGCGACAAGCGTTCTATGAGTGCTAGCAGTGAAGAGAGCATGGGGAGCTGGTCCCATATAACCCCCGAGGATGACCCCCACGAGGAGACCAGTAGTTTTATCCAGCTGAGTGAGGGGTCAGTAACCGTTGCTCCTTGATACTGCTCCAAACACTGCTGCTCCCACCCTCACCCCACTCTCATTGGCCCATTGCTACTGACACTTGTGCTCTCCTGTGCCAATGCCAATTTACTCCCTGCTGCTGCAATATCCACACCTGCTAAGGCGGTGTATGGCAGAGAGCTCACTTCATAAAGCCCTCTTCATAGCTCACATACAGGGTTAGACCCTGCCTGCACCTCACGCACAACTGCTTGCAGTAGTAGGCTGCAGTGGTATGGGGCAGTGACCTCACATCAAAAGTCTTTAGTTCAGAACACTTGCCTCACCATACTCTGCTTCATCAAATTCCCATTCGTTTTAGCCAACTACACCAATTTTTTCAACTTTGAGTCACTGCTCTGTGCTTGCTAGTTGAAAAAGGCTAACTCTACCTTAAAAGCAATGTATATGTTTGTGATTATGTATCAAATTATATTACAAACACCAAAGTAAGCATTGTTAACTGCATATTTAAATGCATTTACTTCTAAAGACACTGATGTGTGGATTAGAGTGAAAAGGGGAAGCTGCTCAGTGTGGCAGTGATTTAAGATACTTGCTTTTTGCTTAGTTAACTGCAGTAGTAGTTGTCTGCACCACCATAACACTCGCTGTACCTTGTAACCTTTCCATCTACCTGCTTACTTTAACTTCACCTCATTCCCCGTTCCATGTTGTGTGACACAAGGGCACGGCTGCCAGCCCTGCCTGTCCACCCTACCCGCCTAAACTACCTCCAAATCTCCTCATCTTCATATTCAGACAGGCTTACTGCTGGACAAAAATCCCCAGTTCTCCCACTTAGAGAGTCCGATACTGCTGCAGCTGCTATTTATATGTTGATCACTCGCTAATGACCAACATGACCTGCATCATTGCGCCTAGTTATTGTTCTCTTCACAAGAAGGTGGTCATGTACCATGTCTTGAGATAACATGCAAATGCTCCTATCTGTTTTTTTAAATTGGTTAACAGGAATGGAACCAGCAGCGCATCCAGCCTAGGCCTGGCAGACATGGACGCGTTTTCTGATGTGCTCACTCAGAGCACAGTAATCAGGTAACTGTCACAGGCCATTGCTGAAGTATTTCTCATTAATGTGTCTCTCTGATGCCCGTTATCATTTTTTTTCTAATAAGACAGAACAGCTGTAGATATATTGCTTTTTCTCATTTTCTCACCTAGAGAACAGCGATCAGGTGTCCTGTAACTGTGACAGGCTGCTGGACTAATACTCATCCACATGACAGATTCCTAAAAGTGATACTGTATCTTATTTCAATTGGTATTTTTTTTTCCCTCACAGTGAGGAGACAGAGAAAGGACATCTAGCAGGAACAAAGGAAAATGTCTTTGGTAAGTGCAGTGATGGATTCTCATTTCCTCTCAATGTTATCAACTTCCTAATTATTCACCTTCTTGGTCAGCTTTAACATCTGGCTACTAACCAAGAGCTGTTGAGTGACTGGATGTGCAGTAAACTGGGTCTGTGATTAATGGATGTGCTTGAGCAAAGGCAATTCTCCTCTTTGAGTTAAAGATAGTCATCAATAATTGAAAAGGGACCATAGTTCCAGAAGTGTCTCAACACAAAGTTCATCTTTGTTTGATGACTTACACTCCAACAAAGATTATCTCGAAGCAAAACTGAACGCAGGATATTTCTATTTTACGAAGCTGAACGTGCTGTATGATCGCATGCAAAGCTTTGGCACGTTGGCTTTTGATGTCCAAGCAAGTATAGAACAGAATGACATGTCTGCATTCATACAGGGCTTTGATGGTGTAGAGAACATAGTTAACATTCAAGGTGTGTTATAAAAACATTAGTGCATTCCTGTTACCTTTGTTTTTTCAGAGAGCAGTTCAGCGAGGATGGCAGGCAGCAGTAGCAACCTCAGGGCGCTGTTGGTGGTAAACTGCGACCTTGAGCCTGAGTGTGTGGACTCGGAGCTGAGACTGGCCCTGCAGTGGATTGCTGCCTCCGAGCTGGGACTTTCTGCTCTCTACTTTAGGAAGACCAAAGAGAAGAGGGTTGCAAAGGTAGGTACAGCTGTCAAATCAAAAATATAAAAGCAGGGGTAAGGGCTGCACGATATATCAGGTTTTTTTATCGTCATCACGATATCAACTGGCGCATGAACACATCGCGAAAGCCTGTGACATATCGCGAAAGACACTCAGAGATTTTTTGTGTCCAGCAGAAAACTGCACTTAATAATGTAACTATCACTCCTTTTTTAGTGGTGCCTTTTATATTTAATTCAATGTTCAATTTGTTCAATAAAAGAATGTTGGAAATGATTACCTTTTATTTGTTTTAAATTCAACAAGCAATTTGTTGTATTTTAGCAGAATACTGAAAGCAGCAGAAATGCAGAACTGAGTACCCTTTAATATGTTTATTTATTGCAAGTAATATCGTTATCACGATATTCAACGACGTTATTGCATATTTTCCTCATATCGTGCAGCCCTAAGCAGGGGGACCCATTTTTCGATCTAATGTTACTGATTGTATAGTTGTCTTTGGTTATTATAACCCTGTTGCAGGGCAGGAGACAGGATTTTAGAGATACTGAGATTATGAGGTCCCCCCCTAAATGCACATAGAAAATTATGAATCTTATTTTTTCCATATACTATACTATGATTTTTTAAAACATTCTATACTATGACTTTTTCGACATACTATACTTTACCTTTTTATAACTTTTTTTCGACTTACTATACTACGACTTTTTTTGACATACTATACTACGACTTCTTTTGTCTTCAGTAATGTGAACAATAAATACAAGCGGATTATGAGCTACACAAATAGCTCAGTGAGATAAGCTGCTAGAGATAAAGGGAAGATTGGAGGATGAGGCTTCAACTCTTTAATATACTATGCCTTTTTTGACATACTATGATATGACTTTTTTATAACTTTTTCGTCATACAGTACTATACTATGACTTTTTTTCGACATACTACACTATGACTTTTTACGTGTTCAGTAATGTAAACAATAAATACAAAACCAGACCAATATGTTGTGAGCTTTACAAATAGCTCAGTGAGCTAAGTTGCTAGAGATGGAATGAAGATTGGAGGTTGAGGGTTCAACTCTTCAACAGACTATGCTATGACTTTTTTTTTCGCACACTACACTTTGACTTTTTTTGACATACTACACTATGACTTTTACATTTTCAGTAATGTGAACAATAAATACAACGCCGAACCAATATATTGTGAGCTTCACAAGTACCTCAGTGAGATAAGCTGCTAGAGATAAAATAAAGATTTGAGGTTGAGGGTTCAAATCTTCAACACATTTTGACTTTTTTCGACTGACTATACTATGACTTTTTCATGATTCTTTTCAACATAATATACTACGACTTTTTTTATTTTTTCGACTTACTATACTATGAATTTTTTACGACATACTATACTTTGACTTTTTAATGAATCTTTTCCACATGCTGCGCTTTGACCTCTTTTGACATACTATACTATGCCTTTTTTATGACTTTTTCGACATACTATACTATGACTTTTTAATGATTCTTTTCCACATACTATACTTTGACCTTTTTCAACATAGTATACTATGCCTTTCTTATGACTTTTTCGACTTACTATAGAGAGCCGAAGTCACGCCCTTCTACTTCCAGCCAATGGGACCTATCTTTTCGAAAAAATATGAACGAGAGTCAATGGAGAGATAATAATTATTTTTTTTATCCCGTTTGAATTGAGCCATGGATTACAAATATGATGTTCAGCAATTTAAAAGATAATGTTTCAACCAAAGAAAGTCTCAGTTTATTGTTAAACTGTTGAAATATAAGACTGTGAAAATACGTAATTAGAAAGACTACACACTTCAATGTCACATGGATGACGTCTCGCTGAAGCTACAATGTCTCTGTGTATCGTACCGGGGACGTAACGTTACTCAAATGAGCAGATGATCTTGCTTGTTCTTTTGCTTATCTGCTGAAAACACGTCACTGGATAAAACACATCAGGTAAGATAACGTTACATGTGTTGTGGATCAGAGCTAAGCTAGCTAGCTAGTGAGCAAGCTGAGCATCAAGCTAGGTTAGGTAAATTGTGTGAGACGAGAGATGTAGTTCACTGAGCGGTTTCAAACAAAACTAAGTGGTCATATAACAAACCTACGGCGAACTGAGACTTTCTTCGGTTGAAAAATTATCTTTTAAATTGACGAACATATTTGTAATCCATGGCTCAATTCAAACGGGATCAAAAAATAATTTGCCTCTCCCCGTTCACTACCATTCATATTCTTTCTGAATTAAGGTCCCATGAGGTCCACCGGAAGGGGCGTGACTTCGGCTCTTTATACTATGACTTTTTTATGACTTTTTTCAACATACTATTCTATGACTTTTTCATGATTCTTTTCGACGTACTATGCTTTGTCTTTTTTCGACATGCTATACTATGACATTTTAGGACGTTTTTTCTACATACTATACAATGACTTTTAATGATTCTTTTCCACATACTACGCTTTGGCCTTTTTTGACATGCTGTACTATGACTTTTTTAGGATTTTTTTTCTACATGCTATACTATGATTTTTTAAACTTTTTTTATGACTTTTTTTCGACATACTGTACTATGACTTTTTAATGATTCTTTTCCACATACTACGCTTTGACCTTTTTCGACATACTGTACTTTGACTTTTTTAAGACTTTTTCAACATACTATATATACTTGACTTTTTTCACATTTTTGACATGCTATACTATGACTTTTTTTAATCACTTTTTTCGACATACTATACTGTGACTATTTTCGATATACTAAACTATGACTTTTTTTTGATATACTAAACTATGACGTTTTTTCACTTTTTTCGACATACTATACTATGACTTTTTTTTAAACTTTTTTCGACATACTATACTACGACTTTATCACTTTTTTTGATATACTCGACTATGACTTTTTATCACTTTTTTGTCATGTGACTTTTTCATGATTCTTTTCGACAAGCTATACTATCACTTTTTTAATCACTTTTTTTCGACATACTATACTATGACTTTTTTTAATTACTTTTTTCGACATGCTATACTATGACTTTTTTCAATATACTAAACTATGACTTTTTATCACTTTTTTTGACATGTGACTTTTTCACGACTTTCGTGACTATGACTTTATCTTTTTTTTCGACATACTATACTGCGACTTTTTTTTAACTTTTTTGACCTACTATACTATGACTTTTTTTGATATACTAAATTATGAAATTTTTATCACTTTTTTCAACATGCTCTACTTTGACTTTTTTAGCACTTTTTTCGACATACTATACTATGACTTTTTATCACTTTTTTCGATATACTATAGTGCAACTTTTTAAAAACTTTTTCGACATACTATACTGTGACTTTTTTCGAGATACTAAACTATGACTTTATCACTTTTTTCAACATGCTATGCTATGACTTTTTTATGACTTTTTTCGACATACTATGACTTTTTAATGATTTTTGTCCACATACTATGCTTTGACCTTTTTCGACATACTACACTAATGACTTTTTTTTATTACTTTTTGACATACTATTCTATGACTTTTTCATGAGTCTTTTCAACGTACTACGCTTTGACTTTTTTCGACATACTACACTATGACTTTTTTATGCCTTTTTTTTCGACATACTGTGCTGTAACTTTTTTCGACATACTATACCATGACTTTTATATCACTTTTTTTTCCGACATACTATACTATGACTTTTTTTCGATATAAAGTATTACTTTTTTATCACTTTTTTTACGACTTTTTGGTGATTCTTTTCGGCATACTACACTATGACTTTTTTATCACTTTTTTGACATACTCTACTATGACTTTTTATCACTTTTTTCACATGTGACTTTTTCATGATTATTTTCGACATACTATACTATGACTTTTTATCACTTTTTTCGACATGCTATACTGCAACTTTTTTTAAAACTTTTTTCGACATACTATACCATGACTTTTTTTTAAACTTTTTTCGACATACTATACCATGACTTTTACGATATACTAAACTTTGACTTTTTCATCACTTTTTTTGACATACTATACTGCAACTTTTTTTTTTACTTTTTTCGACATACTATACTATGACTTTTTTATCACTTTTTTGACATACTCTACTATGAATTTTTATCACTTTTTTTGACATGTGACTTTTTCATGATTCTTTTCGACATGCTATACTATGGCTTTTTATGACTTTTTTCGACATACTATACTGCAATTTGTTTTAAAACTTTTTCCAACATACTGTACTATGACTTTTTAATGATTCTTTTCCACATACTACGCTTTGACCTTTTTCGACATACTATACTATGCCTTTTTTATGACTTTTTGACATACTATTCGGACTTTTTAATGATTCTTTTCGACATACTACGCTTTGACTTTTTATGACTTTTTTTCGACATATTATACTATGACTTTTTTTAATCACTTTTTTTCGATATACTACACTATGACTTTTTTATCATTTTTTTCAACATACTATGACTTTTTTTATCACTTTTTTTCGACATATGACTTTTTTTCGATATACTAAACTAGGACTTTTCTTTCACTTTTTTCGACATACTATGATTTTTTTTTTTACTTTTTCCACATACTATATTATAACTTTTTTGACATACATATACAATGACTTTTCTTTGGAAAAAAAAAACTTAAAGCCCATGTTGCAGGTTAACCACCACTGTTGTAATTAACTGTTGTAAATTAAATACCCAATTAACGGGTACATAAAGCACTCAACATATGTATATCATTGTTAAAAATGTCACCAAATAGTGTTAAAGGTCAGTTTTTACCATTTTAGTCGTTTAGTGGGTTTTTTAACGCAATTCGGTGATGACGTCACGTTGGGGAGACGTGCCTCAGCCTAGCCTAGCCTAGGGAAAAGAGAATCATTGCAAACCGCTGTAAAATAGTATTACTTTTTCGTATTTTATTCCGTTTTGTGATATCCATTGTATTTGATGTTGTTGGGTAACAGTTTAAATGTTTATTACCAACAAGCATTAGAAAATAAACCCTGCAACATGGGCTTTAACAATATATCACTTTTCTTTAATACATTATTGGTATCATTCAACATTTCAATGATATTCGTAATTCACACCTATCCAACTGTTCTCACTACTTCACCTTCTTCTTACGCCTATTATGCCAGCAATCCAGTTTAGCTTTAGCTATTTAGGTTTTCAGCATTCACAATCAATTTCTGCAGAACATGCCTTTTCTAGTACCCTTTGTAATAAACCTTGCTTTGCGTTAGTCACTCATCACGAATTATGTTGCATTGATACAGTGTTCCAAGGAGTTATTATTAGTTATAAATATTACTGTTTAGTTGTGCTATCTATTCTTTTATACATACTGTAAATTTCACCATTAGTCAATAAGGTATATTGACCATTGGTATAATGACCATGTATTTATAGTTGGATTCATTTTGTGTGTGCTTTCTCTCAGTTCCAGAGGGTGGTTCATCTGATGTCTCAGAAGGCGTGGCGGATTGCAGACTTGTTCAGCGCTGTGGTCCAGTTCTGTAAACTACATGAGAAAGAGAAAGAGGACCAGTCTTTGTCCAGCCTGTTTGATTGGCTGTTGGAGACCCTGTAGGGCTCTACTCTGTAGCTTCCTCATACTGCAAACAAAGACACTTGTTCGCGCACACTTCTAACATGTTCCAACCTTTTTAAACGATCCTGTCTCGTCACACCAAGTGTCTCCTACTGTAAGCTGACAGCACAATGCGATCAGCATACTTGAGAAATTCATACACCTCAATCTGTCCATGAAAAGCTATGAATGGACCAGTCTCCCTTTAATAAAAGCATATTTTTGTTTTCACATTCACCCCTCTAGTGAGACACACACACAGAGCAAACTGTAGGTATACAGGTTGGACATTTTTGATGAGAATGAACTAGCCTTCACAAGATTATAGTCAGCAGGTTTTAACTGCTCCAGATTTTATATATATATATATATATATATATATATATATATATATATATATATATATATATTTACAGATTCTCAGAACCAAATTACACGTTTATTTATTTACTTATTCCAAATTAACACACATGAAGAAAAGTACCAATAGAAGATAGGAAAATCAGGTTAAATTCTCCCCACAACTTAATGTGCTCAAACCTTTTGTATCAAAACTACTTTGTAAAAGAGGCTGTTGAAACATAAGCCCAAAAAAAACCTTTCACTTTCTTCGGATTCGCCATTTAATAGTGCACATTTGCTCAAAGTAACAAAATGCCCATATCTTTGTTGTGTTCATCGGCCAACATACCACCTCTGTTGTTGAAACCTTGAAATTCAGTTCCAAGTAGATATGTTATCTTGTTTATGTTACATGAGAACGGATTATTTTAGATAGATGATTTGTAAATACTGTAGATTTGGAACTGCTGCACCTTGGAGTAGTGGACTGCTCTCTTTAGCTTTTACTATGTCAGGAAAACAGAGTACGGTTTGTAATGTTGAATTTGTATGTGAATTTGGTCCGTTTATTTCTCTACTTAGTGGTACTCTAGTGTTACATCAGCATTGGGAAAGAAAAGCACACAATTCCGCTGTAAACTCTGTCATGGTAGAACTGAATGTATTTATCTTTTGACATCAATAAATTTCTGTGATGTGAAATACAAGCAGTCTTGATCATTCGTAACATTCAGCAGAAAGGGAACTGAACACTGTTTAGTAGCACATTTATCCACATCAGTATTACATTGTATTGCCAAAAGTGTGTTGCAGATGCAGTGAGACTGTAAACCAACAGCTATATGATCTTGAAGCTACTGAATAAACATGTATCATTGTATTGTGCTTTTAGAAAATAATGCTTACAGAAAACATACAAGGCAGTAGGAACAGAAATATCAGAAGATTACCTTTGTTAGCTGATAACGGGCTAATGAAGATGACACAGCAATGCTCATGTATGAATATGATTAAACAAAACAAAATTTGGGATGTTTACAGCTCAGGTCGATGAGTCTAGGTCACACTTGCTAAAAGTCTCTACACAGCTTCATTGAATATCAGGTACAGTATATTTACAAAGCATGTTCACATGTATTTTAAAAACATGCTTCAAAGAACTAGTCTGTCATTTTGGGAAGTATGCTTAATATGCTTAGATGAGAAGACCACTCTCATTCCTGTCTTTTAAATAGGAAGCTAGAGCCAGAAGATGAGTAGCCTAGCCTCACACAGCTACTGTAGCCTGGCTTTGTCTAAAGTTTAAAAATCCACATAGCTGGTTTGTTAAATTGCAACACAAACAGAAATGTAAAAACAAGTTGTGGTCTTACGGGGAGTTATGTGCTGTAAGTATGTAGCTTGTTAATAACTGAGCTTTAGAGGGGCTGGTAGGTGTATTTTTGAACTTTGGACAGAGCCAGCTGCTTCCAGTCTTTATGCTAAGCTAAGCTAATCGCCTCCTGGCTTTGTCCAAGCATATGTCCCAAAATGTCAAACCATCCCAAAAACATAGTCGAAGACTTCCAACTGCTTGATGACATTTTATGAGCCAAGTTACCACACTGTTAACTCCACAGTAAACAGAAGGCTATGTCTACTGGTCAGACACAGTATAAATCTAGTACAGTCAGGGAACAAGTGAAGCTTTAAACAAACGAAAGAACAGGAGGAACATCAGAGAGAAAAATTATATAATGAAGCGGCGATGATTTGCAATGCCACTTAAACCTTACACAGATGCGGTAAACCAGACATTTACCTCAATATGACTACAGATTTTTCAGTTGGTATTGTACAATTAGAAAGATATACAGTGACATACATGGTAAACTGATTGTTGTGTCCATGTATATGCCTGTCTGAGCCTTGTAAGGGTCAAGGGAAGGGTCAGTACCAGATCCGACACGTGTTATCCTTGCTGCCTGCAGGAGAGCACAAACAAGAACAGGTGGCTGCACAGCAGGACACAGCTGCACGCTTTTCAAATCTAAAATGTAAAGTATTTGTGATGCCGGCTGGCAAGAAGCAGTTTAATCGTCACTCAAAGCTATATTGTAACAGTGCATGGTTGTCAGATGTATGTGTGGCTGCCAGATGTGGTGTGTGTGAGTTAGTGTATACCTGTAATTATAGTGTCACCCTCATAGTTGAAGACGCATGAGAAGATCTCGTCTGTGTGCCCCTCCAGGACTTGTAGGCAGACTCCAGACTGAACATCCCAAAGACGAGCTGTCTTGTCTGAGCTGGCAGTCAGGACCCTGCTGCCCTGGGGGCTGAAACAGATCTAACAAGAAAGGCAGGAGAGTTAAGGCTGTTTTATGCATCTGCATCAATTCCATGCCGTTGCTACGGCGTCGTGACCCTTTCGGAGTTCTGCGTCAGGGTTACTTTGCATCGCAGTGCATTTCACCGCCATAACGCTAGGGGGTGATTAGTCTGAGGTTATTTGCGAGGTGTCTGCCAGCCAGTTTATGTTATGTTAGCAAGCAAACTTTAGCACGACTGCCCACAAAGTACTGCTTGCTGGCGAAGTGCTAATTTCAAAACGTTACTGACATGTAGACACTTTGCAAATGGATAACCCCGTCGTTGTAACCCAAATATGAGTTTATTTGCAAAGCTTATGTCAGTGAACTAGCATGTTGCTACTCCCTGCAGTAGGCTGCTTGAAACACCGACTATCAACACACAGGACGAGTTGACCAATCACAGTCCTTGCAGTCTCCATCGCCTCGATGCAAAGTTATGGTAGTTATAAGAGCTACGGCGGAGGGCTCGGAGAGGGGTTCGCAGCGATGCAGAGGGGTCTGCGGGGGTACGCCGTCGATTCGATGCAGAAGCATAAAACAGCCTTTAGTCTTATTCAGAGATGTGGGTGCGTGCTATATGAGTGATAGAGTGAGCAAGAGAGAGTAACGAATAAGAGATTACACCAGAAGTGGTTGAAATGACAAAGAGGGAGGGGGAAGTGAGTGAGTTTCAAACTCTTTACCACATCAGCAACATTATTCTACAGAGGTCATTCAACTTTAAATACTTAAGGAGGATAAAGGCCCTAGCGGCACTACTTAGTGAAGAGTTTTTCCAGTAGAGTATTATGATAATCATGGCTGAATCTGATTGTGTTAGAGTGCTGGTTTATTGTTTCCTGAATGTTTTCCTATCTCCATAGTGAGGTAAAAAACAAAGATGATTAAATAAAGCTGGCTCTAGATGGCCATTTAAGTAAAGTATGCTTTTATTACAACTCTAGCACCAAGGAGTTACCCTAGACAGGGAATGGAAACTGACTAGAACAGGAGCTGACAAAGATAGAAGACCGGAGGAAGAAGATGAAAGTGGAAGCTATGACAGGAACAGAAATGGTGAGAAAATGGACAGAGAAGAGAGAAAAAACATCAGCAAAAAAAGGAGATGACAGGAAAGAGGTATAAATAAACATGACTAAAGCTATGTCCTAATTCCATATTACACACTAATTCTCACCTCATTTCCTTCACACTTATGCGGTTCACACTGCAAATGTTACGAAATTATGTATCCTCAGTTATGTAATCATTATGTATAGTTGTCAACATACAGTCCATCATTTATATTTTTCATAGTTAAATAGGAAAAGGCAGCAAAGGGAATTACCTAGAGGGACTGAGACATAGTGAAAATAAAAGTAAACATTCAGAGCGGGACACTGAAATAGAGGGATAGACCAAAGAAAAAAAACATGGTCATGGTTAAGAAGGCATGGAGGGGAGGGGGAGAGGTGTCCTTTTAGGGAGAGATTAGTGTCATAATCCTCTGGAATGATCCTCCATCCAGCCTACTTATTATCAACTGCCTGATGTTTCAGTAAACAGAGGTGACTTCTAAGCCCCTCATACATAGAAACCCTCTGAGCCAGAACCTGCAGGACATACAGAGCATGGCACCTAATGCCAGAGTATGTGTTTGTTGGACTCAGCTAATGCCAGACAATGTTATACCAGGGTAAAAGATGTGTGGTTACATGTGATGGCATGGATGCAACATTTGGTGCTGAGTTTAGAGGCTAATAACACAAAGTCAGACCATGCTAACTTATGGTCAGAGATGGCCGGTGGTATTTGTAATTTCTCATGGAGCGCTACCTCCAAAACATCTCGTTTGGAAGCTACATATTCAATTAGCCAGATCAAAAGAAGCATCACTACAGTCCTCTGTCCTACCAGCAGAGTTTCACCATGTGACACAGTAAGCACAAAAACAGCCTGAAGCCTAAACTCCTGTCCCTCTAACTCAGCATCACGCTTTATCCCATGTTAACAAGGCAAGTAGAGGCAATATCTTTTTTACCACACTGGCCAGGAGAACTGTAGGTAGATAGTGAGAGTTAATGTTACACAACAATCACAAGCTCATTTGCACCTGTTAGTTGCCTGGTGCATCCACAAACTTGTGGTTGTGCCCCATGGCCTGTTATAATAATACTTACTTCCAAACAGGTCTGTGAGATAATGTTTTGATAATGGGTAATTTATAGAGAGCCTAGGTCCTGGTTTACTTTTGTGCTACTCTGTTTCACTATGAAAAGCTAAAACATGAGCAAAGATTTACTATTTATTACTTTACAGCTCTTGTTAGCCTTACAGAGACACACTTGTACTAACCATATGGGATAAATTCATAGATGCAGAATAGAGTCATTGTTATATCTTTGTTAAAAAGAGAAATGAAAACAATAGTAAATACCTATTTAGCTTACTGAGAACAAAATACCCAGGCTTTAGCTTTTCTCTATGGTGACATAGAATAAATGTTTACAGGCAATGGCAGAGAAGCCATTATGGGTCCAGTCACTTACCTTAGAGATCTCTCCATCATGGCCCTCTAGGGTCACGAGACACTGATGTGTGGTTGCACTGAACACTCGCGCTGTACCTGACAGAGACAGGGACAAGCAGGGTTGTTAGTGTACATGTCATTTCTTACACGTCAAGTATTGAGGATGCATGGCGGTAGAAAAAATTTTTATTACATAAAGTAAACCTCAGGCATGTGATCTAAACAACACAAAATTGCTGGAGTGAGGGAAAAAATGGAAATGTGTATATATGTGTGTATATAATGTGTAATATACATCCACATATATGTGGGTGTATAATATATATATACTACTTTACTAGTAAAACTTTGCTAGTAATGTAAACATTTAGTAAATGAATTGTTAGTCTTACCATCAGCAGAGGCAGTAGCAATGAGCTGACCACTTAAATCAAAGCACACATCTAGCACCTCTTCTTTGTGTCCAACTAGGGTGGCCACACACTTCCCACTGACTGCCTCCCACAACTGAAAATACATACATATGTCACTGAGGGTTAGGGTCACACAAACCCTCAGTGACATAATTATAAATAAACAGGCAGGAAATACATAATAATAATAATAATAATAATAATAATAATAATAATAACTTTATTTATATAACACCTTGAAAAAAGAGTTTACAAAGTGCTTTGACAGACAAAGCAGATACCCAGAAGGCAATATAGCAACAGAAAGTATGGGTGCACGATTCAGAAAATGTCACGATTCGATATCGATTTTTAGGCTCAAGCTTCGATTCAAAATCGATTTTCGATTCAAAAACAATTCTCGATTAAAAAAACATTTCACAGTATGTAAATGTAGTTACTTTTCCCATGTGATTACATGACATACAATTAAAAAAAAAAAAATATGAATCGATTTTTGGAATGCTATGAATCGATTTTGAATCGGTAGAGCTTGAATCGTGATACGAATGTGAATCGATTTGTTTGCATACCCCTAACAGAAAGCCAAACAAAAGCAAGACAACATTAGGGTGAATAAAAACAAGACAAAAGACACAAAAACATAGAAGACAAATGAAAAACAATAAATAAAAAACTACATATAAAAGCAATAAAAAGATAAAAAGAAGCACATGATATCACATAAAATCAAGTCTCTAAAACATAAGCACAAACTAGGACACACATACATGTGAACAGTCTCATTAAATATGCCTGCATGCAGCTGGTAGCTTTACTTTAACCATCTCCCCTAGAGGAAATGCAGTGAGGGGGATAATTCGTCGGAGCATGACTCATCTTGGCATAATTAAGATATTTCGATTCAATTTTCTCTTTTAAATGATGTAGACCTTAGAGACAGGAGGTAGAGAGACGGAGAGTGGAAAATGGAGAAGGCTGAATATGGATGACAAGAACCATCCATCTCACATACCTTGTTTATAATAGCTTAAAATGGTAAATGAATAACAAACTAATGCTAAATATAATTCCAGTCTGTAAAGAGACGTTTTGGCAAAATAATGGTATTGTGAAGAGTTAAATAAAACACACACACACAAACAATTGCACATTTTTAAGTCTTTGGGCTGATGATAGTTCACCTTGCAGGTTTTGTCCATGGAGCCTGTTACTATGAGGGAGCAATCCCAGTTAAACTGAACATTGCTGATTTCCCCCCTGTGACCAATCAGAGTGTGGACACGTCTGAAAATAACAGAAAAGCAGCAATGAGTCAGTTGTGCACTTATGCATGCAAAATATATAGGTGTTATATATGGACTGTACAGTATTTACGACACACATGCAGACATCGTTGCATACATTGCAATAACAATGCTGATGTCTGACCTTCCTGAAGCAACATCCCATATAGCAACAGTGTGGTCAAAGGAGCCAGTGACAAGCTGATTTCCCACTGTGTTAAAGCATAGAGAGAGGACCTCTGCAGTGTGGCCCTGGATGAAATCAAAAAGAGAGCATTATCCCTCACCGTCTCTTATAAACTCCCTCTCTTTCTCCCCCTCTATGGATGAAAATGCACAACAAACACACAATATTATTTATTAAAATAAACATTGACACTTAAAGGGAGATTCTTAAATTCTTGAAATAAATAAATAAATAATAAAGAGCATGTACGCTCAATTGACTGCTGTCAGCATGATTGATTCTTCGTGGTGTGAAGTATTAACAGAGCTGAGAGAGAGAGTTGCTTCTCACTGAGACAGAGCCAGCCAACCAACCAGTCACACCACAGACCCACGTGCAGTCTGCACATCAAAGAGAGCTTACGCCTCCCCTCAGAATGGGTTATCAGTGGCCTTATTAAACAGCTGTTACATTCGCCATCAGATCATAGGTGGATATTTGGGGGTTACAAAAGACGCTGACCCTCAGCAGGGGTAACAACACTCAATTTAGGAATAATTACTCTTAGAAGTGAATGAAAAGTTAGTCAATGCAGTCGCGATAGCAGAAAAAAAGAGAACAAGAGAGGCATTGGGATATAGTAAGTAAAAAACAGATTACTCACAGTCAGAGTGGCCACCTCCTCCCCAGTCTCCACATCCCACAGCTTGGCAGTGGCATCCATGCTGCCTGTGGCCACCAGTGTACTCTGGGGGTTGAATGCCAGGCACACCTACACAATACGGAACTCTCTTTTACAGTTACTAGTGCTGGATTCTAGTAAAAAGCCAAAAAGGATTCGGCAGGTCTTGGGCACTAATAAAGGCATTTGGTCCTGCAGTGTAAAAATGTGCATAAATACTGACTATGTATAGTAGAATGTGGTATATGGAGCAACAATTGACTAAAAACAAACAGTAATTGAATAATTTTAATTTAAAACAGATTGTCATACATACTATTTCTGCCATGTGTCCGCGAAAGGTATGAAAACATTTGGCCGTCTCAGCACACCACAGTTTGCATGTCTTATCAAAAGAGCCGGTGGCAATCTTGTCTCTAAGTAAAATATAAAATAAAACAAAGAAACTGAGAGTCAAATAGAGCAGTTTTATCAGATGCTCTGAATGTATGTTTTGCTGAGACGGCTCATTACCCATAGGGGTTGTTGAATGCAATTGCATACACCACGTTTCTGTGACCTTCTAGTGCGTGCAGCTCTGTGCCTGAGGCTGTGTCCCAAACTCTACATGTCCTGTCATAGCTCCCAGTTATAAACCTGCAGAGTATCAGAGAGAAGAGTACAGATAAATTCAACGAACAAGAATACATAGCTTTCTGAACTCCAGTGTTAGACTTTTGTGTGGTGCAGATAACCCTACCTTGACCCTGATTTGTCAAAGGCAACGTTTGTCAGCGGCAGAATGTGTGCCTTTAGCTCCTACAAAAAAAGACCAGAGAAAGATTAGAGCTGACCTCCAGCCATGTAACCAACCCTAACCTCTTACCAATTATGTCTTGTGTATTCCTTAACACACTAAGACACTCATGAAGCACCTGTTGTTATCATGTTATTAGAGCACTGGCTAATTAATGTATACTACTCAAACTCCTAACTTTCCACAGATGTAAATAACATTCGCAAAGATTAAAAATCAGAGAACTAATATACTGCTGTAATTAGCTGATGTTGCCAAAACGTTATCATCCAAAATATTTTCAATTGCCTTTTTAGATGGCAAACTCCATTAGCGTTAGTTTTAGCACCTCAATCTGATGCTAAATAAATGTTTGTATGTATGTTTGTACCGATACAAAAGACAAAAGGATTTCGACACTTGTTTCATAAAACCATACTTACAACCTTTAAAGAGGAGTTACTTTATTGAATCTAGATTCTAGTCATGTCACTGTGTGAATGTATTTATTATTGTAAGTAATAATAATAATGAATGTAAGTGTGAGTCCAGTGTCTGACCTTGAAGAAACAGAACCTGTGGTGGTCCTGCTGGCCCTGTTTCTGCTGAAGTCGAAGGATCAGTTGTTTGACCTGATCAGCCCGGGACTCTGTGATCAAAGGCTCTGACTGCCTGATTTCTGCCAACAACTCATCTGGGTTTGTTCTGCATGGTGGGAGAATTTTTACACATGTTTAACTTAAGAACACCTGATACCTGTGTTTAGTATCACATTCAGAACAGTGGACATGCAGGTTAAGTAGGGTTGTTAGGTGATGGGTGAACCCCAAGTCACAGACAGGGCTATTTGGAGATATGTCTGACTAGATTAGTAATACAATTACAGTATTTGTGAAAGATGAAAAGCAACACTCCTACAGGAGGTTATTATGACGTTATCAGTTAGCTAACATAACCCCAGTGTTCTTAGCTAACGTTAGTTCACTTTATGAATGTTATCGTAAAGGTTCAGGATACAACTCACGCACTCTGAAGTTAAATCCAAAAGGTCGATTGATTTGGTCCTCAAATATCCTCCTTTTTCATATTCCAAGATTATACCTGAGAGCAGAAAAATGAATTGAACCAAAGGCCACTCATGAAGACTGCGCTGAATAAAACAACGGTAACGTTAATGCTAGCTACCTCAGCTAACCAAAATTATGGTTTGGGAGCTAGCTAGCTAGCTAGTGCTAGAGTAAAGTTAGACTAGCTAACGTTACTGCAAGTTGTCAAAGTTGAAAACATTCCTCTACAGCAGTGAAATATTCCCTGACGTTACAGTTAGGACAAATTACATTTTCCGTATTAACTTACCTGGTGGATAATATCTGAGAAAGAACCGTTTGAGTTTCATTGCCCCGTGTATTCAGGCAACTTCACATCACCTGTCAACAAACCGTTGCTATGGCAACAGACTCACAGCACAATGCCCGCGTGCACGCATTGCGCGTGCGTAGTAGGAACATAACCAAAACATCTCCAGAACTTGAACTGACATGTTTGTATATACAGTCTATGGTTTGTATCTCCGTCGAGATCTGTTCCCACCTACCTAAACCTTGCAGTTTTTGCTATTAGTGAGTGACGTATTTTATGTCTAGGTAAATGAGGAATATGGAATAAACAACATTGTTATGAATACCTCATGCAAAGGACAGTCCAGCTCAGTGTTCGAACTATATCGTGGCTTTTGGGGGAGCCCACTTTTTTTTTTTCACCAGGGGGGAGTCGTGTGCTTGCGACTTACAAATATACATAACGGCTACAAGTGTACTATACAGGACTTACTATTATACTTTATCGACATGAATTGATAGGTCAAACAGCCACCCACAAATAGTCTATAAACAAAGCATCAGGCTGTCTTTGAGATTTCACATGAACAATGGTTAAAGTTTGTCAGGCTACCGAAGAATACCATAACTCCTCCGTTCAATTAGGCCTAAGCGACGCACCCAAAGCTTCCATCCTTAACCGTTTTGCCAGCAGCGTGTTGGCATTTGAACAAAGTGCTGTGTGTCCACAGTCCACAGTGTGTGCATACGTATTACAGTTTTGCCTCCCCTCTAACATGTTCCGTTTGAACTTCAACTTTACTCTGCAAACAAAAGTGTATTGGGAGTTGCACCTTGAATTGCCTCCAGTCAGAACTTTGCTATTAAAATGTGAAAAGGTGAAGTGAAAAACATGCAGCTGTTACTTGCATCTATTCTGAATAAAACCAAAGGATGCACCCAATGGCCAAGTGTAACTTTGCTCAAGATGCAAAGGCGAAATACTGTCAAACAGCCATATCGGCTCTTCCAGTCTCTCCACTGCTGGCTGTTCCAATTTAACGGGAGAGAAGAGCAAGAGGGGTCTGACGAGCTGTTACCACCACCATCTTCAGTCAGAGAGGACATTATTTCTTCAGCGTCTTCTTGCGTTGTCACCCCGGAGGGAGGTGTGCCAGCAGGGCTTGCAGCAGGTGAATTGGTCGTGCTATTAACGCTATTACCTTTAGTAGGCTAGCCTAAAACCAAAACTAATTAAGCTGCCTTGTTTTCTTTTTGCCATGGCTATATGATGCTAAATGGATTTCAAGGACTTTGCGCGCCGATTAATGGCCTCCAACGTTTATATTTGTTCTACGAATCTTTGAGTTAACATCATAGACAGTAGAAGGTTAACATGTACTAAACATGAGTTGAATTTGCACCGCAGCGCCGCCACGCCTTGATGCTCATGACAAGAATAGCATGTATTTATCTTTATTGTCATGCTGAATGAATGATATTTTTGCAATTTTACACATAATAATCCACGATGATCACATTACACAAAACTGAAATTGCACGTCAAAATGACACACTGTTAATATTTTTAGAGACCCCCCAAAATTTCACAAATCACATTTTCAGGGGAGATGTCTTATTAAGGGGAGCCTATCTCCCCGTAGTTCGCACCCTGGCTCAATACTTTAGCAGAGTCATAGAATCCAAACTCCAACTTGGGTTTGGATTTTATATGGTGAATAATTATTATATTTTTGCACTTAAATGTTATATTCTAATTCATACAGCTGTTATATACACACTATTAATAAACAGTTTTGCCTTTATGCTGCAGAAGGGGAGTCATCTTATTCCCAGGCTCAATTTGACTGCCTCTGCCTACGGTAACAATAAGAAGTTTCATTTCTCTCAGTCTCTTGTGAATATAATATATTACAGACTTAAGGCTTGTAGGCTACTGATAGCTAAACCTGAAGAAAGTCTAATTTCATCACCTCTCCGTTTCCTAACAGGTTGAAGTCTATCGCTCATAAACTAAGGCACGTGCAGATCATAAAGATTACTTTTGTATATTCTAGCTACTATGAATACTGAGCTTTAACAACAGTCAATAAACTGAGGGATAGTCCAGGTAGTAGGCTTCAGATATAGGACAAGGTGCTCAGGCAGCACTCCTGAAAATAAAAAACTAAAGACAATCTCTGGGAAATTCTGCTGAGGTAAAAGCATGGGCAGTTGGGCCAAGCTGAAGTCCTCCAGCTGGGCTTATCCTACTGCAGTCCTGTCACTTTATGGGTTTTTTGCTAACTGCAGAGTAGCAGAGCCCTTCCTCACACCATACCTAATTGGACCACACAAGAACATCTCTGGAGAAGTGGTAAGCATGGCAGACACATACATACTGTTATGTACAGACACGTACACAGAGTTGCTCTTTAGCCTACATACATTAAGTACTGTATCTTTCATTAGGAGCTCTTATCAGAGACCAACCACTGAAACAATGAAACATGCCATAGACAGATAGCGTGCCTGGATCAGAATTGTTGTTTCCTACAGGTGACCAACTACCTGTTCCCTATCTGGACGTACTCCTACCTCGCCTTCCTTTTCCCCGTCTTCCTCCTGACTGACTTCCTGAGGCACAAGCCCCTCATTGTGGTACAGGGGCTCTTCCTGGTCACCAACTATGTCCTGCTCTGTTTTGCCCCAGGGCTGCCTGCAATGATCTTCCTTCAGGTCCATTGAAAAATTGATAAATATGATTGAAAAGAGTTGAATAGTAATGATGTTCTTCATAATACTTTAGATTTATTGAGAATAATCAAAACTGCAGCACTGCACGTGGTGTTGTGTGTCCTGACATAGATAGTTAGGCCAATTAAAAAACAAAAAGATCTTATTAAGATAATGCAAACTATTTTAATCTTGCTGTTAATGGACATAACACAGTGTTGCTGCACTGTTGCATATTACTCAAGAAAAACTTCTAAAAGTAGATTGCATTATGTTATTCATTCCTGGTACAAGGTGCTTCATTACAGGGTGCAATCTCTTTAACAACTGTTCCATCCCACCCACAGATCAACTATGCCGTAGTGACTTCTACAGAGGTGGCCTACTTTTCCTACATTTACAGCGTGATTCCAGTTGAGAATTACCAAAGAGCCACTGGTTACCTGCGCAGTGCTATGCTAACTGGGTATACATTTGGTGCCAGCCTGGGCCAAGTGCTGGTCTCCCTGGCAGGTAGGGCTTCCTAGCCTATAATAAACACAGAATAAATAAAATAAATCTTAGATAAGTATTGTAGCTCTGTATTTTCTCCACATTAAAATGAAGAATACAGTACTCTTCAAAACAGATCATAAATACCTGCAATTACAGTATAATAACGTACAATAAAGTATTGAGCAATATGAGGAAGCACTGATGAAGTATGAAATCTAATCAATAGGAGTGGACTACTTCTACATCAATGCTATCACTCTGGGGATGGTAAGCATGGCTTTTCTCATCTCCTTCTGGTTGCCCATGCCCCAGAGGAGCCTGTTTTTCAAAGGGATAAAGGCAGCAGCAGTGGGCTCACAGTCCCAACAGGAGGGGCCTCTGGGAGTGGATGTGCCCGAGGAACCAGTGGTGGCTGAGGATGAAGCTGGCTCAGGGAGAGAGAAGATGGAGCATAATGGCAGTGCTGGCTGGTGCAGCTGGAAAAATGCGGCCACTGCAGGCCATCTACTTTGGCAAAGCTTCAGGGAGTCATATTCTTCCAGGCATTTATACAATTTTGTTTATCAATACACACCACACTTTACAGTTCTGTCGAGCAGACACCTAGTAGGATACCCCTCTACAGTAATTACAGTCATGGTTATAATCTGTTTTAATAATGACCACCATGCAGGGATTTAATCTACTGGTCTGTGTGGTGGGCTCTGGCCACAGCTGGCTATGTGCAGGTGTTCAACTACATCCAGCTAATGTGGGACCATATAGAACCATCTGCAACATCATCCATCTACAACGGAGGTGTAGAGGCTGTGTGCTCCCTTGTAGGTAAGACTGGTTGTAGGTGTGTGTGCGTAAGAGAGAAAACCATACAGAAAGAAAGACACAAAACATTTGTGGTTCCCATTTCTAGTAAGATCATACTTTAGCTATACTTTAGTCCGCTTCAGTATCATTATGTGCAGATCCTAAAGCATAAGTCTGGTGATAGTCTAGATTTTTGTCAACAGATCCCATGAAAAGACCAACATAAACAATGAATTTAACTTACTAATAAGTATTGTCTGTCTGGCCTGATGTCGTAAGTACTTAATAGCCCCTACTAGTTTGAGTAATATTTGTTAAAAACTACACAGCCCAGCTGTTGTATGAAATTATGTCAATTAACAAAAACTAAAGAATATATTTGTTACCCTTTTTCTATCTATCTTTAATAGAAAAGAATGGGCCACAGGGTCGGGAAGTCGGAAAGTGCTAACAGACTTAAATATTGTTGGTTTTGGTGTTTTCATCAGTTTGTTGACAATAACAAAACTATAGCTTGTCACCGTCTTTAAAAAGATATTACCTTCCAAAAACATTGTGGAAACGGGACAAACCAGTCATAAACTAAAGATTTGAGTTTTCTCAGAATAATGTGCACAAAAGCACATTTTAATGAAAGAGTGAAAGTTGCTTTTGCACACTGTATCTGACAGAAGAACAAGAACTTCATAGAAGCAGGGGGTGACTGATTGAACCAGCAGTTCAATTAAGTGGATTGCAGAAGACTGCAGCACAACCACATTATATAGAACAAAATAAAATGTAACAATGTTATTAAAAGCTGCCGTGTTTGATGGCACACAGACCTATAAAAACTTGCAATTAAAAGAAAACAACCATGCCATTCTAGGCTATACAGGATGCCTGATTAAATGGGAAATGTGTATTGATTTTAAAAGGGAATAGCAGCATCATGGTCCTGTTGGCTTACACTCAACCTGGCTCAGCATGAGAAGAAGAGTAATTGCTTCAATTAAAGAGATAAAGTTAGGAGTAATGGATTCTTTGATTATTGCTGATAGTTGATTCCAAGAGCTGGGTAAAAGTGGTTCATCATAAAAGGCATGTGCTGTGGAGGCCAGCAAAGGCATGTGTGCATTAGGTTTTTTTTAAGAAGCCACACTGATGTTTGTACCATCGTTTAATGAAATAAATGTTGTTGTTAGGGTTAATAAATGAATGAAACAAGGATGCACAGGCACAGTGGAGGTGTTGTCCACTGGAATGACAGATTAATCCGTTCATCCTTGTCTTCCGTGGGCCAGGTGCTGCAGCAGCCTTCTCCGTGGGCCACATCAAGGTGAGCTGGGCCGTGTGGGGAGAGCTGGCATTAGGGTTGTTCTCAGCTGTAGGGACAGGTGCTGTGTTTCTGATGGCGCTCACCAGCAGTATCTGGGCATGCTATGCTGCTTATGTCATATTTAAGTCTTGCTACATGCTTCTCATCACCATCACAACGTAAGTTAACTGTAGAATTTCCACAACTCCAATTTTATTTCTTATGTTTTTCAAAAACAGCTCCTCTCTGTAGATGGAGGAACAGCAGAGCTTGAAGCCTAAAATTACATATTCAACTCCTCAACTCAATTTTGTTTAAAAAGTCACCCAAAAAAGTTGATTTCTTTTCACAGCTCTATTGTGCATTGCTTATAAATATCTATGACAGTGTAAGCAGCTAGAACTTTCTAGTTCTCAGAAATTATAACCACTTTGTCATTCTAGATTTCAAATCGCATCCAACCTCTCCATGCAGTGCTACGCCTTGACTTTCGGGATCAACACTTTTGTAGCCCTTTCCCTGCAGACCATTATAACGGTCATAGTTGTTGATGAAGCTGCACTGGGACTGGACATTGTGACACAGGTATGTGCATACACAGTATTTATTTATTAATGTTTTAATTAAATGGCAGAATACAGGAAATGTAACACTACCAATCTCTGGGTGAGCTTTCTCTGAATCAAGAATGTGAGCAGCATTAGTTGCAACAGCAATCTGTTGGATAAATGTGATGAAAGGGCGACAGTGACACCTGGTGTTTATCATTCACTGTTGCACGCAGACAGGTTTGATGATCCATATCATGACTCAAATAACAATGTTGAGAATGACTGAGGGCTTTCTCTGCAGTTCATCATCTACGGCAGCTACTACGCCGTCATCTCGGTCCTCTTTCTGATCCGAGGGACCTACACTGCCTGTATAAATCAATGCAATCCTGAGCACACTGAAACCAAGGAACAAGAGTCTGGTGTGGTGGTAATCTCTGCTGAGCGTTTCTGACCAAGGTCAACAAACTGTTATCATCTTGATAATACTAAACATCAGGTGAATGTTCCATTTATTTATGGGAAATAAAATAAGCCTACATCAACAGTATTACTGGTCTCTAATGAGTGCCCCTAGATAGCAATGATCTGACTCATGCATGTTTTCCATATTACCTCTACAACTTGTTATCTCTACAAGAATCTACAGAGCCAAATAGCATAATAAAGCTGCAATTATTACTGGTTAGTCAAGTGTAATTAAGATAAATTCCTGCACTGGGTTGCACCAGCTATGTGTAAGTTCAAACGCAGACTAGTTTAAACACAAGTTCTAAGTTAGGTTGGAGTTTACACGCTACTTACATTTTAAGGGGTTGCACCAGCTGAAATAGTTCTAATCTTGATATTTAGGTTGATTTTGAATACTCACGCTTTTGTTTACCATGAGCGGAGAGGATTTCTGACCTGCTGGCAGCAGACTTGGTGACAACTACAACTTAAAGATATAATATGTAATATTTCTGCATTAAAATGTCTATACCTATGTATATATTTTTTAATTGTATACTTTACATCATCCCAAATGATACCAATAATGTTCAAACCCAGAGAAATCTGTAAATTTAATCTATGACATGGAGCATGTTGTTTGGTTGCCTGTCAATGGCGTGTAGCCTTTGACCCCTCTAACTTCTGTCAAAACACGGGAAACACAGATGATACAATGTTTGGGAGTAACTGTAAATCATGTCAAAGAATTATACTCAGTAACAGTAATACAGCATTTGTTTCTGCCACACAGCATCACACGGCAAAAGCAATGAAAGGAAGAGAGGAAAGGAGGATGGTTTTTAAAGAGTTCAAAGGAAAGCAGGAGAAATGAGGTGTGCAAGAAGGAACAGGAGAGGAGAGAAGAGACAATAATATCAAGCCTTAGATTTGGACACACTAGACTACACTATTCTAAATAGGTAAGCATAATACAATAATGTGATTACTGTGGGCATAGATGAAATAGAGCATATTATGCTATATTGTTAGAAATATGAGGACTAAAGAAGTAATTTGATTCAAAACCTCACAAAGTAAAGTAAAAGTACAGTGTGAGCTAATAGATTTTCTACAATAGAATAAAGTTGTTTTTTTCAATTTATAATTAATATATGTTTGAATATATTAGATAATGGATGTAGGCTATTAGATTCTGATCCATACTTCATACCAGTTGGTGGCGGTAATGCACCAAATCGTTGTTTGCCAACCGTAAAGAAACCTGAAAGAAGAACAAGAAGCACGTGGATTCGCTTTGCAAAATCAAAACAAATTCAACGGTAAATTTGCCGCAAGACGTAAACGTTGAAATGCTGGCTGGTTAATAATCTAATAATAATAAACAGTACATCAAGAATATTGCTTTTCACTAATTGGCCACGGTAAAGTGACAACGTCAGTTTTTGCGACAATATTATGGGTAGTGTGGACTTTACGTTAGTGTAACTTTACGTCTCCGTGGTGCAACCGTTCTCTTAATACATCCATGGCTGCAACCAAACAGCGACGCAACTTTTTAACTACTTTCATCGTATCGTAAGTGCGGACTTTAGAGCCTGAAGTTACACACAGGTGGTGCAAACTTCAGCTGGAGTTTGTCTGATTGCCAGTTTGATTTTGACACGTTTATCTCGGCTTGACCTGCACCGTCAGGGTAGCGCTGCTCTTTGACAAAATAATCTCAACACTTACACAACCTTAGTGTTTCCTACAACTAGGCAAGACGGAAATAATAGCATGCAGAGGAACATAAACACCTGAGACAGGTAGAAGAACGGCAGAAGATGGTGGCAGTGAGGAGGTAGAAAAACGGCAGAAGATGGAGGCAGTAAGGAGGTGGAGGGCAGACTGGAGGTGTCCCACTACTCTGCTGTGTATTTACGGATTCTTCAGCACAGTTAAACCCCTGGAACCTTTCCTCATCCCATACTTGACAGGACCGGAGAAGAATCTGACAACAGAACAGGTATAAACGCAAAGACAATGACTAAATAACTTAAGCAAATCATAAATCCGGAAAATATAAAAATGCAACCCAGACAGTCTAAAGAGCGATCATGGCTTAGCATGTAGCCTACACTGACTGTTTTGTGACTTTGACACCAAAACCTAAAATGCCTAATGTAGTAACTTTTTTGTACTTGCAGAAATTACATTTACATGTTAATCATGGCTTACGTAAGTTTAGTGTCACAAATTTTCCAAAAACTGAGTCCCAAATGATGTCTTCCCTTCAACCTTGAAAAAACCTTTACATTTTTTATAATTTTTCTTCTACACATTTTCAGCGCTTATTTCTACGTCCCATATTTTCTGATATAAAACAAAAATTTAAAACGGGTCAATGTGACCCGAGGTCAACACAAGGGTTAAGGACATTGTATGGGGAATTTGGGACACTAAACTGCACGTATACCGTTAATCATTACAAAATAACCAAGCTGGTGAATCACAATAAAGAGTACAATCTTTATTACGTGAATGATAAAAATTCAATCATGATTATAAAACCTTTTGATTTATTGCTATGAGCAGGGGCGTAGGACTGAGAGGAGAAAGGGGCCCGAGTATACAGAGCCTTTATGTGAGGAGGGCCCACAAAGATACTAGAATGAATAGTCATGGATGAGGGGAAGTGCCCATAGAGAATACCTATTGTATAGGGTCCAGAAATGTGTGCTATGCCCCTGGCTACGAGGTAATACATCCTATATTACACGCAATATCTCCTTAACACTTATTTTTTTCTCCATTGGTGCTTTGTCATCAGGTAAACAATCAAATTTTCCCGGTGTGGACGTACTCCTACCTATCTGTGCTGGTGCCAGTGTTCCTGCTGACTGACTGGCTGCGTTACAAGCCTGTGGTGGTGTTTCAGAGTGTCACCCTCTTCATTACCACAGCAATGCTACTCTGGCTGAAAAGTGTACCAGCCATGCAGGCCATGCAGTTCTTCTACGGGGTGGTGACAGCCAGCGAGGTGGCCTACTTCTCCTACATCTACAGGTCATGTACTTTAGCTTAAGGGGGCGGGAGGGGGGGGTTGAATTTTGCATCTTTAGGACAGACGTCATAACATTTTGAACATGTTGCTTATTACAGTGTGGTGGATCAGAAGAGGTACCGGAAGGCCACCTCTTACTGCCGCAGTGTCCAGCTCCTGGGCTACACAGTGGGCTCTGTGCTGGGCCAGCTGCTCATCAGCTTCAACCTCATGTCCTACAACAACATCCTGGTGCTTACTCTAGTTCTCACCGCCATCGCTCTCCTCGTGTCCTGCCTCCTGCCAATGCCACAGCAGAGTATGTTCTTTCATCGCAGACATGCTGGTCAGAAAACAGGGACAGAGGGAGCAGAGAGGCATGAAGATGGGACTTGGGATGAAACAGAACACACAAGCATAGCAAAGATATCCCTGAAAGAAATAAGAGATGAGAAGGCAGAGGAAACAGAGGATAAAGCAGGAGTGGGACTGGATGAAAAAGGGCCCAGGACTGAGGACCTTGAGGAGTCGGTTGGTGCAGAGAGCTGCAGCCAAGTGCTCATCCTGCTGTGGAGGGACTTCCTCCAGTGCTACTCCTCGAGACAGTTGCTCTACTGGTCAGTGTGGTGGGCAATGGCCACCTGCGGCTATAACCAGACTGTCAACTATGTGCAGGTCAGTTGTGAAGTCAACATAAACAAAAAAGTGAAAATTAAAAAGCTGCACACCTGCTTTGTACATATTTATCCAGTGATCACCACTTACTTGTGTGATTAGCACTTCCAGATCAGCTAAATGATCATTGCAATGTACCCTGCAGGTGCTGTGGGAGCACGTGCAGCCTTCTCAGAACTTAAGCATCTACAATGGAGGCGTGGAGGCAGTGTCCAACCTGTTGAGTAAGCAACATCATAAAGGTTTCCAGTGCAGAATACAGACTAGAAAAGGAAAAAAAACAACTAATGCTTCCATTACATATCATATTATATACAGTATTTAATTACAAAAGGTGAATTACTTGACAGCTTTTGTGTGATAGAAATCGGAGCCATTTTCTCAGTGCCTATTAAATTATCATCCCTACTACAGTAATCCTAAATCAATGTTTTGCAGGTGCAGCAACAGCTTACGGTATAGGCTTTACTGAGGTGAGATGGGAACAATGGGGAGAGCTGGCCCTTGGTGGTTTCTCTGGACTTGGTGCAGCAGCACTCTTTCTCATGACCTTTGTCGGCAACATCTGGGTCTGCTACGCTGGTTACGTCATTTTCAAGTGCCTGTACATGCTGCTGATAACAATAGCCATGTAAGAATGTTATATAAAATGGGTTGTTTTACCATGATTCAGACTAATTTTATTGCAGGCAGGACAGGAAAAAAGTGCATTTAAATAAACAATACTTCTCTTAGGTACCAGATTGCAGCTGACCTGTCAATGGAAAGATATGCACTGGTCTTTGGAGCAAACAACTTTGGAGCATTGACTTTACAGACAATCATCACTTCTGTTGTGGTGGACAGTAGAGGACTGGGCCTGGGTATCATTCCTCAGGTGAGCAGTCTGATCAGAAAATGGCAGTCAGGCCTTCAGTAGATGTAGCAGAAGTGTTTGTATGTCCACTCATCACTGTTCAACGCTTCTTTCGCAGTTCACCATATATGCCAGCTACTTCTCATTCATCGCGGTTGTTTTTTCACTTCGGGGACTGTTTACCATTTGGAGAGTGCAGAGAAACAACAAAGATTCCCCACCTTCAGTCAAAAATGAACCTCCAGTGTTGGACGAACACAGATTCTGAATACAAGGGATTTGATTTTAAAGCTTCAAATTACTGACTGCGTATATATATATATATATATATATATATATATATATATATATATATATATATATATATATATATATATATATATATATATATATATATATATATAAAAAAAAATAAAGAAAGAATACATTAATATAAATGAATGGTTTGGTCATTTCTTCTTACTTAAAATTCATTTTAATATATACTGTATATATTTACACATTAACTTAAAATTCTCCAATACCAAATGTATGTGGTTTTCAGCTCAACAGCCATTCCTGTTACCCACTCATGGACTGACTAGTTCAGAAGCTTTGTGACCTGGGCTTCAGTCAGCAGGACGGGGGATGGCAGAGAAACGAGTCCCCTTCCCATCCCTGATGCAGCAGTCACTCCTCTGTCTCTCGCCAACAGACTAGGTATTTAGTTTTCTTTAGGTAGAACAGTTAACCTAAAAAGGATCCTGCCCAAATAAACAGTTTGGTTCTTTACAAATACAGTAAGTGGCAGTACCCATAACTTTCCAAGCAACAGTTCTGTCTTAATCTTGCTTTAGATACAAATACTGATATGCACAAAGCACTAATTTCCTAAAAGAAAATTATGTACAGAATTGCAGCATAATGAATGGGATATACGGTATGCAATAACTTAGTTTACAGCCAGTTTGATTATACATTGTGGTACAGTAGAGGCCAGGCCAGTTCACAGGTTAAATAGAGAAGAGGGGATCAACCTCTCCCTCTGCACACACCATCACTTTGTTTTGTAGCCATAGACAGTGTCAGCATGACTGTCTGTCACATTGTTCCATTTGTGACAAACTGCATTAGAAAATACAAATCCTTACAAACAGTGTGTTTAAAGCTACTTGTGAAACAAAACAGTGCAAGCGTGGAAGTTGTTGACCCTGTAGTGGAGCTGATTGGACGGATCGCTATAAGAAGGGATTCGTTGAAGAGCCTCCTGCTGGATAATGTGTGGATGGACCCGCACCCTGGAAGGAAAAAAAAAAGGGATACACAATCAGTAATCAAGTACTTACTACTTAGCATTGAGAGGAGGGTCAACATAAATCCACTATCCATTAAGCTCAAATATGTCCAGCTTTAAACCAATTACTAGTCTTTTTTTGTAATCAATGGTCAATTCAACAGAACTAAAAATAAGGAATAAGGTAACTATAAACAATAGTCTTGGCTCATGTGAAAAAAGCCCCTTCATTCTTCTGTATAAAACTAATTTATTCTACAAGAAATCAAGCCATCTTACTAACCAGGAAAGGGTTGCTAGGGACCATAGGTCCAGCCATTGCCTGCCCGAAAGGAGTTGCAACAGGCTTGGCCTGGCCATAGACTGGAAATCCTCCACCTAAAAGACATGTTTGTCATTTAGACAGACTCTTCACTCATGTTCAAGTGAGCAAACCTTATTGAATAGCATGACTCCAAAATGACATTTTTAAGAGATTTAAGTGCACTAATGTGACAACTACTCAGTCAGCTGCACATGCAAGCTTAAATTTCAGCATAATTAGTAATGCGCATATGTCTACATATACAGTACACAATCTACACACAGATACACACCGTTGGGTTGCTGTGGATATACAGGAGGCTGAGGGAAGGGAGCCTGGCCAGGAAATGGTTGCTGGAAGGTTCCACTAAAGCTGGTGGGGAGGTTGAAGGCTGCAACATTCCCAAATCCAGCCGGCATACTCATGGAGCCTGTGCCAAAAGATGCTGCAACACAACAGGACAGCCACTGGTTAAAGAAGCCTATAGAAAAGATATACATGCATACAACAAAATAACACGCCTAAAAAATGGTTTGCATCCATTGCTTCATTTTATTTTAAAGATTATGACAAGATTTTACAGGACACACTTGCTTATAAAATGTGACGTCACACAAGAGCTGGCACAAAAAGCATAAAACAAATGCAAATACTAATATGTTATTAATATCAGCAGTTTGTTAGAAAACAATTATGTAGAAGTAAACTTAAATGAGTGAGAATAAACAATTAGGGATTACAGTCAACAGGAAAGGAAAAAAAAAAAAAAAAGACATTGCCACAAAATATGTCTATTACACTATGCAGTAGATTTGATTACCGTACATTTAGAAGGTGAATAACTGCACAGAAAAAGTCTGTAATTTATAGTGTGGCTCCCAATGCCATTTAATGAGATCTTCAGAATCTCACAGTGTATGTGTTTGTGCAGTTGAAATGCATGCAAATTTAGATTAAGGTTGTCTCCAGAGGTTAAGGAAAAAGGTTTGAACAAGAATCAGACATGAGGCTTTAACACTTGCAGTAAGTGTAGCACCAGTGCCTGACCTCTGGTGACCACACAGGAGGACAACATCCCCACAGTAAGACAGCCAGCTGGCAACTGAGCAATGAGATATCTGGTAGAAATGCTACATCCAATGCCTCGTAAACAAAGTCAACCACTTGAGTTACAAGTATTTGAATATGTAAAAAGATCCAACTATGTTAAGGCTTGAGTCTTAAAAACTCAATGGTTACATCTGCCAAGTAGGTTATGTTTTTGTCTGTTTGTCTGTCAGCAGGATTACGGAAAAACTACTGGCCCAATTTCCATGAAACTTGGTGGAACGGTGTAGCATGGGCCAAGGAAGAACCCATTATGGATCCAAATCCCAGGGTGTATACCAAAATTATTTTTCAATTTCGTTAACACTGCGATCATGAGTGCTGAATGTACGTGGTGTCAGAATAATAATTCCATGATTTACAAGCTTTTTCAAGAAGCAGCATTCATTTTACACTCAGGCTCGATGTTTCCTATTCTCCCCTAGTTATTATACATTTCATCACCCCTTCTTCTGAATGTTGTGATTATTTTTTTTTTTACCTCTACAACATTTTCCTGATAGATTTGCTAAAGGAACAAAAAGGCAGTGCAAGAGCAAGGCTCAAAACAGCAAAAGGGAAGCAGAGAGCATAAGGGAACCTACCAAAGGTGGGAGGATAACCCTGACCATGAAGAACCCTCATCAAGCCTGTCCAGCATGGCAAGAGCAATCACAAAGAAAACTGAATCTCAATTTCTGCACCTTGCTCTCCCTTTCCTTTCTTGTGTACACTAGTAAATCGCAACGCTTGTCCTGCTGGCTCGATGGTGTTTTTTGCCTCCGACGGCACCTTCCAGGCAGCCAACCCTAACCTTAACCCTAAACATAACCATTGCCGCGCTGCCTGGGAGGAGACGTTGGGGGCAAAAAACACCAAAGACCATCCTGCTGCCCATTTCCACAGAAAACTAAAATGGTATTCAGCACTTTGTTATAACTTTGTCTTTTATTTCTCTGATTGGTTGCCTCTGTGTTTGGCAGTGATCTGAGTCATATTCATTGCTGAGGCAGCCCAGGCAAAAAGTTGCCACTTTGGGTGTGCAAGGAAATCTAACAAATAACACACTTACTCTACGATAATGTAACACATCTGCATTTTTTACGTAAAGATTCTTTTAATCTGCACTATTGCACTAACTGAATACGTTGATTGTGAATGTGTAGCACATATAGTACACCATCCACACAAACATACCTGCTGCTGCTGCCGCCGTCGCCATATTTGCTGTTCTGCCATTGCTCTGGAACGGGTTGGTGGGAACTGCTGCTGGGGCAGCTACAAACGGATTAGTTGACTGAGCTGTTGGAGAGAGGTATCAAGTCACTAAAACAAGTACAGAGTGTGAAACAGAACAATAAAGTGCACAACCTTAACATGCTGCCCAATTTCAACATGTTGATGTCCACTGTCCATAATCTCCACTGCTCCCACTTCAAATCTCTGGAACACAAGTGATCTCCCGTTGGTGACCATTTCAAGCGTATGTCGAATTTCCACTGCATTTTATGGCTGTACTTGACTCGTTTTTGGTACCATTGACTTTTCTTGATTTTGTTTTCCACTGCAGATAGTACCCTCTTATTGTAGGTGGGATTCTTAGCTGATCGTCATAGTGACACCGTGTGAAACTGCAGTGTCATCTTCAGCGCGACACAGTTTGTTTTCTCGCTGGATTCTTTCATCGTCAATTGTCCACTGCTTGGTTTTGTGGGCTGCCATTAAAAAAAAACAACAATTGGGTTGGCTGAATACAAAAAATTGCAGGCGCTATTGATGGTAGCTTGGCCATTTAAAATTGGTGGGTTTGTGCAAGATGTCCCGTGTTACGCTTCTGACGATTCTCTCTGACCAATCAGTGGTCTGCAGTATTTTAAAGTGCTCATATTATGCTTTTTGGCTTTTCCCCTTTCCTTTGTGTTATATATCTTTTTTGTGCATGTTATAGGTTTACAAAGTGAAAAAGCCCAAAGTCCACCCCAAAGGGGACTTACCATCTCCAACAGAAAACACTGTTCACAAACTGCTCCAAACAGCTCTATTGTAGTCCAGCCTTTACTTCCGTGATGAACGTGCGTCACTTTGTAACACACGTTATAATGCTCGCCTAGCTGCTAGCGTAGCACGCCTTCATACTCTGCTTCTTAATGGCTAGTTGTCCTTACCTAGCTACTGAGCATGTGCGACTCCCAACAAAGATGGAACAGAAGTGAGATGCCTCACTCTGTAGCTAAAACAGAGAGCTCAACACACAGGGTGAAAAGAGGAGCTGCAGTAATGTGCGGTACAACAAATATATGGTGTTTTTTGAAAATTAAACCATGTAAACCTATTCTGGTACAACCTCTAAATACAATTATGAACCTGAAAATGAGCGTAATATGAGCACTCCTTTTAGTATCGTCTCAGCTCGCTTGTAACCTCGACGGGGTTGACGCCAAAAAGGTACTATCCACAACTTTTGCCAATAGAAAACTACAAAAGAATGGCTCCAAGCGAGTCAAGTCAAGCCGTGCCATACCATGCAGTGGAAATGTGGCATTAGTGTTTTTCAACAAAACTGATCATGGCTGAATTCCTGCTGACAAATTAAGATTGGTGTAGTAGTAGAGTCCTAAGCAGTAAGATGATGACATTTCCAGTAACCAAATGTTATAGCACATAAAGTCCACATTTTGTCAAACAACTAAATAATGCTTATCCATGTCTGATATGCCATGATTTTTCACAAAATGTAACTATATATTAATGATCAACCATCATTCTCTGAGCACATCTACAACCTGCTCTTGACATCTTAACAAGTCCTCCCACAAGAGTACAAAAACTGTCAACTGCAAAATCCAAACCACTGAATCTAGCTATGATTACCAATACTAAACTGTACCTCACCCAGGGATTGCCACTTGTTTCCATCATTAATTTAGACTTTCTAAATCATTACTGATTTCAATTTGGGAGAACAATTAGCACAAACCATCAGAAAACAGCCTGTAGGTTCACTCACCTCCAAAACTTTGAGCCATACCAGGCAGGGCTTGCTGTGCCTGTGAAGTTGACACCCCAGTCTCTGGGCCAAACATACCACTGCAGGGAAACAAAGTCAACACATACGCTTATCAAGACAGCCAGACCAGACCAGAGTAGAGTTGAGTAGAGTAGAGCTGAAACGATAAGTTGATTAATCGATCAACAGAAAAATAATTGGCAACTATTTTGATGATTGTCATTTTTCAAGCAGATACAGTGAAACAATTCCATTGTTCTCTTATTCCTGCTTCTCAAATTAGTCTTTTCTGCTTTTCTTTGTCATTTATCATTGTAAACTTATATATTTAATTAATTAATATTTTGGAGTATTTGGACTTTTGGTCAAACAAAACAAGACATTTGAAGACGTCTCGTTTGGCTCCGTTGTGATGGCCATTTTTTGATGTTTCATAGAACAAACAATTATCAATTAATTGAAAAAAAGTATCGGCAGATAAATTGATAATGAAAACTGAACTGAACGATCCTGTGTGATGGAGTGTGGTCGCTGTATGTTTGTAGGCCGAGTAGCTTTGTTAGTAAAAATTGCCAGATAGTTGTTAATGTATTCTGACATTGTTTGAGACCCATCAACTATCACACCCCTAGGTTTCAACAATCAGGTGAATCCTTTTTGGCCTCAAACATTTTTACTATGCTAATTAACTGGAAGATTTTGACTTCAAACTAGCATTTATGTGGGAATAATAATTTTTTCTTGAATTAGATGCATCAACATACATTAATACATTATAAAGGAATAACCTGTAGTTAGTTGTAGATTTAGACGTTTGGTCCAGACTATAGGGGGTCTACTATATACGGGGCTTACAGTGGTATGTGTTTGTGTTTAGTGTAGTGTCTCACCTTTGTGAGGTGCTGGTGGTGTTGTAAACACTGGTGGCAGGGACTGAGGGGCCGAAGACAGTATCAAGCTCAGCTAGAGCAGCATAGCGGTCCCCCCCTGCTGGCATTGCTGGCTGCTTCTGAGGCAAGCCACCTGCCGCTGCGGCTGAGCTCGCCCCAACAGAAATACCACCTCCTGGAATAAAAGCACATAACAGCGGAGCCGGGTTCAATCCACTTCAACTCAACTCATCTAGGGAGAAAAATTTTAATTTCAAACACAGAAACAAAAAGGTCCGAAGATAGCTGCCACATTCAACCTATTAAAAAAATATGGGGAATAAATGTTCAATCATTAGAAAATTTGCATTTTCTAGCACAGAAATACAGTTTTGTAATATGAACAAAACAAACTGGTACCAGCCCAGCACAATTCGAAGATGCCCGAGAGTGCCAGAATTCTGACCATGTAATATTAAAAGGCTCCAATGAAACCAATACATATAGCATTCTTTAAAGCAAGGAGGAATTTCCACCACGTGCAGTGCCCTGTCGTTTTTATACAGGCTGGTTTAGCAGCCAGGGGTCCGATTAAAACAAAACAAGATAAGGCCATTTCAAAATAAAGCCAAGCCACAGCTAAGCCACACATTAAGTGATGCAGAATTAGATGTTTGCTAGAAAATGTAAATCAGCCATGTTTTGAGAGAGACTATGTCTGTCGCTGCACTGGGAAGAAGACTCATAGGGACTTAAATCTATGTGCATGATTTAATGGTTTTTTGTTGTGCTAACTTCAGTTTTTTGGTCAACCTCTGTCCCTACAATTGAGATCTATGAAACTAGGCTAGGCAGGAGAAGTTTACCTTGCTCTGTTTTGGCAGAGCTAAGCACGTTTTCCAGGTCAGCCAGGGCTGCGTATCTATCGGCAGGGAGGCTAGTACTCTGTACAGCATCTCTGCCAGCTCCTGTGGAGTTACTCTGGGAGGAAGAACTGAAGGATCCAAAGTCAGCACTACACGATTTGGGGAAGTTGTCAAAATGTGCAAAATTGGCATTTGCTAGTCCCCCTGAGGCGCTACCTGCATGAAAGAGAGAGATTAAAAAGTCATAATGGGGGCCGTGATTGTTGGTTTTGAGTAACAGCATAACAGGGTGGCGAGGAAGAGAAGAAGCCGCATGGAGGGTAAAGTAGGGGTGGAGTCAGGCTGGGGCTGGGTTTCCTTCATTATCTATAAGATAGATAGCAACACTGCACTATGCTGGCTCCCCATTAGCCTATGAACCTAAGGAACGCATACAATTAGCATTTATTTGTGTTCAAGGCACAAGATGTGCAGAACAGCACCTTTCTTAAGTGCCTCTGCTACATCTGAGTACAGCACTGTACTGTGATTCAGGGAGTTGTAGAGAAAACCAACCTAGAATGTATTAACAGTAAAAGATAAAACAACTTATAGTTCAATGGAAAAGATCCTTAGTCTGCCAACCACCCTATAGGCAGATCGATCAACCAGATCTAAGATTGTTACTAGGGAAACAAACAATTACCCATTAGTCATTGCTTTTTAAGAGGAAAGAAACTGAAGTTTACACATTGTTTCTGCCAGAAACAAAGCATATTCAAGAACTGCTTAGAATTTTACCACAGTAAATTCTTGTGCACCCCCCCATCCCCTCTGTTAAATGTCTCTAAGAAGGCTTGCAGATGAAAATCAGAGCAGATTGTGATCAATTTCATTAGTTTCTCTAGCATACTAAGAACTATGTTTTTCAGGGAGAACTGATTTGTGTAAAGAAGGTAACGCACAACAGCGCAATGCCCCGACAAATACTTTAATAGTGCAAAATAAGCCACAGCGCTTGGCCCACAATCTGGCCTTCCTCAGGTGAGGAAGCATTGAGCAGTTGTGCGGACTTTACCTTCTTTCTACATTTACTTTTTTGTCCTGCACCAGCAACTACATGGATGAACACTACATCGTCTTTTTCAGAACTGATTTGTTTGGAATGCAATAAATCGATTGATACATCACAATATTTAATGCTTAACACGTAAAATATTTTGATACTGAGGTAACAGGTAAAACAGCGCTAACTTGGACACAGCATAGTCTTTGTGATCCTGAAGGGGAGAGAAGGCAATTTTCACTGAAACCACCACACCAGTTAAATCTCAACCAGTGGTTTAATTGCATTCCAAGGAATAGTGTTTGCTGCTGCCTGTAGAACAGGGACAGGTACAACCTTACATGCAACTGACAAACACTGTTGGGGGAAGTTTACATCTGCTAATGGTAAATACCTTTTCAAGAAGAAGAATGCCCAAAAATTACAGTACAGGGGCATGCTACCGCTTAAAAAAACATTTGAAGAAGCATTTGCCATTAGCAGATATAAACCTCTGAACAGTGGTCTAAAAGCCTCTAAGAAACTGAAGATGATTACATGAGCCTTGAGAATATCAGGCACACCTGGTACACCTGACATTTACTGTATTAGCCTTACACCTAAACATGCTCCTTATGATGCTCTTAAAGTAAACCCTAACACCAATGCTCTTTTCTGGATTAACTCTACTCTTATAGGAATCATTGGGAATCAACCTCAAAGGCAGTGTTCTTGTGTTTCCTAATCTGTTAGTCTGTTCTCTTTGATTCCCTTTCTATTCCTTTTTTTTTTTAATTTTGCAGTTACGTTGTCATGGCCTTATATTTGGTATATTCTCCACAGTGGTTCAAAATAATGATTGACAGCAACAATCAAAGCTTATCATCCCCATTTTTTAACCAGTGTGGTTGTTGACAGTGATTTAGAGTTGGACACAAAAAGAGCTACATGCGGAGACACATATTACATTCAGAGAGAGGAGGATCAGAGTGACAGAAAGGATGAAAGCTGTTGGGCAAGCCCAGAGAGAGAGAGAGAGAGACTTACTGTGTGCAACCTGGAGGGGCAGAGCAGTGGCAAACTCACCCATACTGCGGCTGGATGAGAGCACAGTGAATGCTGGCAGCCAAAAATCAAAGAGGGAGGGAGAAATGGAGCAATGAGCAATGTAAGACAGGGTGGAGAAACAAAAGAAAAGACGTCAACTAAACCAGAGGTAAAAATGAAAAAGCATGAAGTAAATGAAGTGCTGCTGAAGCAAAGGGGGGAAAACACATGAGACAGAATGGACAGCTTAGGTCAGATAGCATAGTCGGTGTCTGTAAGAAAGGGACTATCTTCCAAAGCCACAAGAGTGAGGAGAGCTTTATCCATCAAGCAGTAGGCATACTAAAGAGATCACTGTGTAGGTACACACAAAGATAGTTATAAATGTACACCTCCAGCAGAGGGCCCTGTAGTACATAACATTTTAAGGCTTAAGTGTGTGTTTGTGTATGAAAGTCGTATGTGAGAGAGAAGGCAAAGTGCTCAGGTAAAAAGTCAGTCAGTTAATGCTAAGCAATACTAATTTTATACAAAATGTGCAGTATTACTGCATACAGCAGTAATACATTTGGTGTGGTGCTATATCACTATAACCATCTGCCTAATGAGTGCACATTGGTCTTTACCTATTTTATGATATTTTTTTATCTCATAAAAAGGAAATAATTTGCATATTCAAGATATATTAATCCCACCTGCCAACACTCAATTTTAAAGGGTTGATGCTAGAATAAATGGTCCAGAGGGACGGGCAAAGGCATGACCCACCCTACTCTGCCTCTGATTGGCTTACCCTGATATTCTTACCCTAACCTTAACTAATCTCGCTCCTCATGCCTAAACCTAATCAATCAGGCAAGTCATGTCTTCGCCCCTCCCTTTGGACAATCCATTCTAGCATCAACCATTTTAAAGTGTAGTATGTGTTCACTACTCTGGTGTACAACCATCACTTGCTTTTTAAATTTATTTATTTATTTTTTTAATTTTCCACACAAGTGGGTAACCTGTATGAACCTAGCAGTTATGAATGTAAAATGAAGCGTATAGAGTAAATGCTTTTAATGTGTCTGCACTGGCGTGCACATTGCTTTGTGACCTCTGAGATGTAGGCCTAAGGCACGTACCAAGTACATTACATTACATGTAATTTAGCTGACGCTTTTATCCAAAGCGATTTACAATTGCTATACTATATACGTCAGAGGCCGCACACCTCTGGAGCAACTATGAGTTAAGTGTCTCGCTCAGGGACACATTGGTTGATGTATCAGTTGGTTGGTTGATCTCCCACACCAAAGGCATATCCACTGCGCCATCACCATATCCACTGCGCCATAGACATAACGTCATATGTTCAACTGCAGCCAAGGACAATTTGTTAATTTAGAAAAGAGAAATATGTATTAGTATTTTTTATTTGCCTTGAGGGAATTTACAAACCAAACCGTTGCTTAATTTCTTGGTTAGAATACTTAATTTGGAAGGTAAAGCATCAATCTGGTGCACAGAGGTCTTTCAAATTTAACACTGGATGAATGGACAAATGGGAAGGTTTTGGAAGCAGAGGATATGCATTACAACAGTTAAAATACAAAATGGCAACAAAGTTGGTGATTTCACAGAGAACATGGCTGACAATCTGCTGCATGTGAATAGTTAGTTTGTGTTTAGCCCAGATGTACAGTCTCAATACATTAGCTAGTGTCTTTATATGAGAGTGATTTCGGATGTGTGCCATTTGTTCAGTGAAGGGAACTTGCTCTACCTGTATTTGAGGGGTGGAATGGGGCTAGGGTTGCGGAGGGGAAACCACCTGTTGACCCAGAAGTGCTCCCGAATGCATCAAAATTAGCAAAGTCTGCATTTGCGTTGGCATTCTGTGCTGCTGAGGTGGTGTCAGGATGATGTTCAGACAGACAGATATACATAAAAAAACACAATGAGAGGAAAACAATGAATGAGATAATAATAGAATGGATTTATACATATGGCAAAAAGCATGGATGACAGACTGCAAAATAAATACAATGGATTAAGTGCTAAATATGAGAGATCATAGACTGGGGTCACATGACAATAAAATGCACAGTGGCTTTAAAAGGCAGGCAAGATGGTCTGATGCTCACCCTCTCCCATTAGATACTGTCTGGACCTTGTTGAGCACACAACATATAAGAGTGTATGTGTGTGTAGCACTACACACATCACAAATTTCAGAGTACATGTGTGCTTGCTATGTGGATGCCACTGTAGTCCCTGCCTTAAGGGTGAGTCTTGATGGCTCTTTGAGGGGGAAATGAGGAGACATTGTCCTCTACGGGAAGCAAACACTAATAACTCTTTGTTACAGGCATTAAGTAACCATGGAGATGTGTCTGTCCATAGCACCTCTGGTACTATTCCATAATGTATGGCATGCTTATCAATCATGGAGGGCTTGGTTGCTGACATTTAACAGATTCTGCATGATCTCAAACATCTGCCACAGTTTATAAGGTGTGATGATTAGAATGCAACATCATCCAGCATTTCATTGTCTATTTTAACACCTTAAGCATTTTAATTAACATGACCTGATGTCCAGTATTAACATAATTTGTCACACTGTTCTCCACAAAAAGAGGCAGACATGCCTACATGCACACATAACACATTTGAATTTGTTTCACCGGAAATTTATAAAACATTTCCTCCAAACAATTGAGGCGATTTTCACCAATAAACTAGATATGAGACCAGAGCTGGTCATCTTATTGCTTTATGTTAGTCAGTTAATCAATCAGTTAGTTTTCTTTTCCTTACTTGTGTGGCTGTTGAAATGTGCGAAGTTAGCAAAACTGGAGCTGGCGACTGCATTCACGTTGGCCGGGGCAGCAAAGATGTCTCCACCCAAGTCACTGAGGAGGTCGAACCTCTTCTCATGGAACTGCTGCTGATGGGTTTGTCCACGGCTCACCACTGGAGACTGGTGAAGACAAGAGATAGATCTGAAAAAACTGCAGGTGTGTGTTGTTAGTATGCATAAATGTGTGCATGTTTATGAGTTTTCGAACAACCTTCACACAAAGACCTGAGGAAGACAAGGAATAGGCCTTTTGACAGGTAGCGTATCTGTCACTATGTCTACATCATTCATATAAAAAGCATTAGTAAGGAAAGATAAAATATATCCCAGTGGGAATATTTGGTCATTAATAAAAAAACAAATGATTAAAAATTGGAATGGTCAAAGTATTTTTTAGCAAGTACTTTGTTAAACCTTACCAGCCAAAATGTCTGGCAACAATTACAAATTCATCATACGTGTATGCGCACTATATAAATCTCACCTGGTTAGGTGGGGTGTTCTTGTTGAGGTGTAGGGAGGGGGCCGACTCTCCCAGCAGGGATTTGAGTGGTCTAACCTCTGGGGTGCTGCTGGTGCTGCTGTTTGAGGAGCCAGAGATGGAAGCATGGACAGATGCCACTACCTTGGCCTGCTCAGGAGGAACGTACCTAAGAAACAGTGCACATTACATGCATTACATTACATGTTGCTGGCTAATTGGCCATATATAATTATATTTTAGATAAACTGACATATATAGGGATTTCAAAATAATGGTATTACAGCCTTTTGGCAAAATGAGCGTTATGAAACTCAAAAATGAAAATCAAAATGTGATAACAGGAAATGTTTAATTGGGTGCACATGTGAGTCACAGCTAGCAGACAGGCCATGTGTTACAGGAGAATGGCCTACGTGAGGGAAAACGCCTGTCTGCTGCAAATGGTGGCAGGTTGAGACATGCACCGCTCATCACTCCCATTTTGGTCAGACTTCAGAGACTAAACACTCAGGGTGTACGGTTCGTTTGCTCTGGTCCAAATCAGTTGATGAGTTTGTAAACTTGGAGCGATTTCCCCTTGGTTTGGTTTCACACATAGAAAAATCCAAGCGTACCGAAATGCGTCATTACAAACCATGCAAGAACGTTTACTTTGCTTATTGGTCAGATGCGTCTGGGGCAGGAGCAAGAAAGTACATACAGGAAGAAGGTCCTGTGTTCTGCGTGCATATTTCTTGCACCTCCATGGTCAAACCAGCTCATTTTCATTTTAATATTCAGATGTTGTTTCGGGAGCGATGTTAAACGTCTGCTCTGGTCACCGAGACTTTGCTCTGCAAGTATCTGTCTCCAACTTTAGCGGCGGCTGGTTTGACCACGGAAATGCGAGTGACCGCAGTCTCTTTCTGTGAGAGAAACATTGCAAGCTGCTACAGTTTGCATGTTGTTGCGCATCACAGATTGCAAAGCACACCTGACTACAGTAGCCATTTAGCTCAGACTTGTGGAGTACACAGTTGGTGCGGTTCAAGATCGGATCAAGTTCTCACCACAAACAAACCGCTCCAGAGTCTGATTGAAAGCGTACCGAGACCACCTCATCAAGGAGGTCTCGGTACGCTTGTTTGGTCCGCTTTTAGTGCGCATCCGAGTGCGATTGCTGCATTCACACTTGCCCAAACGAACCGCACCAAGGGGGAAAACGAACTCTAGAGCGATTCAACCAAACTAAATGAGGCAGGTGTAAAAGCCCCCTCAGACTACTGCCTTAACTAATAGGTGTACAAATCTAATGGTTGACTATTAAGGTGAATATCTGAATATCCAGAAAAAGAACTATTTTTGTGTTAATGAGGTCTCTCAGTTTTGTATATAAACAGTCTAACTGCATAAACAAACAGTATTACTAAATGAATATTTACTTTTGATGACTAATCCCTCATTTGCAAGTATCAATAGGACAGGCACTTGTTTGTCTGCCATTAGTTTTGTCTGAAATAATTGGTCATCCCACCCAACAATCACAATGCACCAGTAACAACTATGTTAAACCCTATACATATTTGGACAAAATGAAACATAAAAATTCATGTAACAACTAAGTCTTGTACATAAAGCTGCTTGACTGCAATGACCTAAATTGTGTGCATTTAAAGAAGGGTATCTGGTGGCTTGCTCGAGGCTAACTGCTATGAGCTGCCTATGGAACATTCCAAGCCAGAGAGAAGAAAAACAAAGAAAAGCTACATGTCTGCGCAGTGCACACTGCCAGAGGATTGTTCATATCTTGCATGCAGTCAGCTTGTAAAACTGAATTACCATCTCTTCTTCTCATATTTCTCTTGAAGGAACTCCTTGACCTTCTGTGGTTCTCTGAAGTCTGGTATTGAGGAGGTTCTGTCATCATAAAGGCCAAGCCAGATCCGTTTACATACCTGGAACAACCAGGGGAACAGAACAAATGGTAGAACATTTCTGTAGCACACACAGCTACAAATGAGTGCAAGCTTGTCAACCTTCATAATTAGCCATTACATTGTTAAGCCAAAGTGAAAAGGCACGGGTAAATATAGTGATGATATAGTTAATCATCTTTAACCCATTAAGGGCATGTCAAGTTCAAAAGAGCATTTATTGGCGTTTTAAAAATGAAACTGTGCAAATTAGACCAGGTCTATTGCATATAACTGTCCATTTATGTTGTGCACTGCACAGACGAACATCTTGGCAATGTTTGGTATACAGTCAAACATGAACAGGTCCATGTTTTGAAACACAGGTTAAACATAGTTGCTTGGTGAAAAATCAGTCTAACCTTACAGTCAAATTAGCTACAAAAGACAGTGACACACACTCGCTTGATGGGCGTTCCTGGGCGTGCCTAGCCTACTCCTGGTTGCTTGGCAAAAGTAAACAGAAATTCTCTGGTGCTACCTTCAAGCACGTCCCCTCTGTTTACTTCGTGGATAGACCCATAGATATATGTTGGCTTGTACAGGACCGGGAACGTGGACACCACTAATTAAGTTTTTCCTCCCATTTTCTCACAGCTTTGCGGAACTAACGTTTGATCGATTTGTCACTTCAGAGGTATTGTCAAGTCACAAGAACGATGTTTTTGGATGTAAAAGTATTTATTTCCCGATTTGGTCCGAAAATATACGAGATAAAATGCCAAACATATCAGATATATACAGAAATACGAGGTCCTGAAGCGTTTCCGCCATCTTGAATGATTTTCTTCGACTCGAGCAACCAACGTACATACGTCACGCTGCCCTCACTCAGACTGGCAGTTGATTTGTCGCGTCGCTCAGCATTTGCGCCGCTCGTGGCAGCGGCAGGCTAGTTGCTGGCAAACGGTCACTCCCATTGAAAATGAATGGCAGCCTGCCGCTTTTTCGCTGTCTTTTGTAGCTCATGTGACTGAGGGGTTAGTCTCACCTTTCTCTGGCCTAGGGTTTTGGATAGCATTCCCAAAGTATTTGCCTAATCCTATAAAGGGAGATTTATAGGCTTCATGCATGTGTGCACTCAGTATAGGGTGCTGCATTGTAGATAAAGCAATGGTGCTGCAAGAGGCGGTGTGGCTCTTAAGTTGTACATGAGCTTTCGCTGCTGCTGTTTCTTTAGCTGGATTTGGTGCACATGCACACAAACTCATAGTACATGCAAGGTCACTTTACTTTTAAACAGTAGGATTTTGAAACTGCAAGTGCTGAAAATATAAAGTTCTGTGTCAAGTGCTCTTTGTGGAAAGACAAAAAGCAACGTGACAGCAGTAGTATTTATATAGCAGCCTTGAAGGATGTATGCATCAGCTCCAACCTTGAATCTCCTGCATGTCTGCCTGCTCTGACACAGCTTTTAATAGGCTGTGCTTCCCAGGTGGCATTGCTCTATTTCATACTCTGTTTACCCGAAATGGCTCATGAATGATGATGCACTGGTTCCTTTGTGCAGTCTAACCATTTATATAATTTGACATTTTATTTAACTATTCATTCTGTTAGTACTAATGTCACAAAAATGTCATATCATGCAATGATGATATTTATCAATTCATGATATTTCTGTTAAATGTTTTTTTCAAAAAAAAAAAAAAAAAAAAAAAAAAAGGCCAGTAATACTGCATTTGCCCTAAAGTCTGTCTGACCAGAAAATGTTAGGGCCCACTGGTACTGTTAGAAACAAATCTGCCAAATAAATAAATACAACTAACTATGTATCAACATTTTGCATTAAATGTTTGGGTAAAAGAGTAAGTCATTGAAATTCACTGCAGCTTTTAATGAAAAAAAAAAAGAGCATGAAAAAACTCAACTATGTTAGCAAACAATTGCTGGGCTGCAGTGTTGCATAAATGATTATTGTCATTAGACTCAATGTTAATATAAAACACTGATTAATACAGCTATAAAATATAAACAATTTCATGCACATTTGTGTTGCATTAGTGGAGTTATGACTTTCTACTGTAATAGGATAATAGGTATATGGAGCCTCAACATCGAAATAAAATAGCTATATTCATAATACTGTGATATTTAAAAAAAGAAATACTAAATTTGTCCAAAAGGCATTATTATAATAATAATAATAATAATAATAATAATAATAATAATAATAATAATAATAATAATAATGTGCCATGCATTTTCTTTGTAATTTTTTAGATATATTGTCTTGTGTTTCTGTCCTCTACAGTCTTGGTTGTGAAGTGCCAAAATACTTGCATGATGAATTACGATGATGTGCAGATTCTCACAAAGCAACAAAGCAGCGGGAAAGTTGACCTCAACCTTAACAACCGTGACAGAACAGACAGTCTACCTCATTGCCATGTTTTTGTAGAAACTCGATTTCCTGTTGCGTGAAGGTTGTCATGGAGATGGACTTGACTCTGTGGGGGGGATTCAGTCCTCGTCTGTAGGTGGAGAAATGGAAACGGGTCAATTTAATTTGAAGACACTGTACATGACAACCTCATCTGGACATACTCCAGATCCCACCTATCAGGACGAGGCCATTTAATTAGCAACAATCTGGTGTGTGTGTGTGTGTGTGTGTGTGTGTGTGTGTGTAACTGGGCCGATGAAGACAGCATTACCAAGATATGACAGAGATAATACTGACAGAAAAAGGAAGAGAGTAGAACACAACAAAAGGAAGTGGGTGAATCTCTTTTCTAACTACCATTGACAAACTGAGGTTGTCAGTACAGTGAAAAAACAAGTGATGTTACTTAATATAGAAACTTCCATTGTGGAGTAACACCCATTAGCCCACACAAGCCTTGTTCATTTTCCTGAGAAGGTCACAGCTCATGCCACAATGGACCAAATTAAAAATACCTTGTAACTGTAATAGTTGAAAAAGAGCCATCATTTATTAACAAAGCCAAATCATCAAAAAATCATTTTGTTCTTGTTCAATTGTATTTGTGTGTTCTGTATGTTGGAAAATATTTAAAAAAAAATTTGCCTGAACCCAGCAATAAGTAATAAAAGGTTGCCACCCGTTTTGCTGACCAATCAGCATTTAGCATGCAAGCAAAATGTCTGAACTGCAACTAGAGTGTAATTATTGAGCAACACATTCATTGGAACAAAGAAAAGACAACCTATTGCTGTACAATCTAATATAGAATTGTATCTGAGGCTTCAAATATTAACTTTTTGTTGCTAAATAGTTAGAGCCAGCCTTAAACATGAACCGAACAAAGTCATAAATGTACATCAACAGTGCCACAAAGCTTTTTTTCTTCCGTTTGATATTTTTGAAAGCATAAAACGTAGTTAATGAAAAGGTTGCCTTTTTTTTCGGTGAAATATGGCGGCACCCTTTGGCCCATCCTCAAGGCAACCACTTTGGGAACCACTGCACTGGGAAATGAGATCCATAGTGTCACAATTACAAACAATGTTATAGACATAAGGAGTCAGATCCTAAAAGGCAGTGAAATACTAGACAAGACTGCTAAATTATTCACTGCTGTTACCCCTTACAGAACACGTTCTCATCTCCACCCATTCTTACTCATCCACCGATCAGCTGACTGTTGCGTTAAGTGTTACAAAACAATAGCTGTGTCAATTCACATTCAAAACCACAAGACAGATAACAGGCGCATACAATGAAACAAGAGTCCCCATGCTTCTGTTAGAAAGCGGCCCATGTGTCCCTACCAGGGTTATTTCTCGGGTTAAGACTTTATCAACTTGCGCCCAGTTATGTCACACTGATCACACTTTCAGAGAAGACAGTTAAGGCCGAAGGAATGCCACAATCTTAACAGAAAACAACTTAAATGTGTGGCCAGGTTGGCTCAGTGGGTAGAGCAGGCGCACATATACTGAGAGGTTTATGCCTTGACTGACGCCGAGGTCCAGGGTTCGAATCCGACCTGTGACGATTTCCTGCACGTCTTCCCCCTCTCTCACCTAACTGTCCTGTCAAATTAGAGGCGGAAAAGCCCAAAAAATAATCTTAACCAAAAAAAAAAAGCTGGATAATCGCCAAATCAGTCAAAAGACAAATGACAATTCACACGTTAAGTTACTTGTCAGATTAAAAAATAAATTAGTAGTTACACCTTTCTCCTTATAATAAAAGTAGAGAGAGGGGTTTTGAGGTTTAAGTTTAATCTAATAAATTAAATATATGCATAAACATAAACAAATAGTTGCAGCTAGGGGTGTCACGATACCAAAAATTCAGTAGTCGGTGCCAATGCCAGTAAAATAACACGATTCTCGATGCCGATTTCGATACCACGGTACAAAAAAAAAAAAAAGAAGGATTTTCTAAGATTCCATGTACTTACACTAACCATGAACTTCTTTATTAAAATATTTGAAAAATATCAAAATGTCATAACAAGACATACAAAACATAGAGTGCAATAGAGCATAGAACAACATAATAATAAAGTGCAATTAATGGTCATAGTGCAACCACTAGGGTGTGTAAATCGGAAAGAGAGGACCGTGAGTTTGCAGTGAACATGCCGTTTTTTAGCTCAGGTAGAATCCGTAGACTCTCGTTCGTATTTTTTCGAAAGATATGTACCGGAAGTAGAAGGGCGTGACTTCGGCCACTTGTTCGTGACCTCCTACTTCTGAATGTATCGACTGGAACACTCTGAAGCGTATACTGCCCCCATCAGTTCCAGAAGAGCACCGCAGCTGCTAACACTGGCATCGTCGCTAATGGTGCCTACGGTGCCTACGGTGCTTCAAAAAATAAATAAATAAATAAATAAAAAAAAAATAAAAAAGGCATTGTCCGTGTGGGCACGTGTTTTGTCATTTTAGAACCGGGAAGGTGTCTGTATTATCGGTTCTCGTGACATCCCTAGTTGCAGCCCAAGTTGGATTATTGCAAAGATCTCCCCATTTGCAGACAAATCAGTCTGAAGCAAATTAATCAAAAGCAAGAAGCCATAAAAGAACAAAATGTAGCTGATCTGTAAACAAAAAAAACTGAAGATGGAGTGTGTAAGTGAGTCTTTGTGTATTTGAGCTTGAATGAGTTTTTTCAGCACCCTGAGGTGGGTGAGGGTGAGTGATCAGATTCTAGTCTCATAAAGATGAAACTAGGTCAGATACAGGGAGAATGCTTCATAGCCCCGAAGGTCTAAATATGATGACAGCATCTCTACCCAGTTGTCTAATTAAGGAATTCTGATACTGGTTATTTTGTTCTTGTTAATTAACTACAGTATATTTTATTTAACTGCGACAATACGTTTTAAAAGAGTAAAAATACGTTATTACTGCCTGCCTCGTTTTTTTTCCAACTTTGAAAACTTAACCACAAGCAGGTGTTACAAAAGGGGGAATAATCTTATGATCAAGATAGTCTTACATCCAGCGACTGGGGTGTACGATATAACTGTCAGGTGATTCAAGTGTTCTGGATTCTAGTCTGGTACTGAGCCCAGCAACACGTTACGGTCCTACAGTCACCCCCTCCTATTTCTGCTTGGCAAAGTAGCCATGCATTTGTGACAGTGTTCAGTGACAGTATGATTATTTCTGTAGGGAGAATTAACTGACAGCAGTGATTATTATTTAGGCAAAATGTAGAATTTATCAAATTATTCCTTACATCACGATACTGTACACATCAACAATGTCTATAACACTAAGCTTTAATCAAGCCACTCCTTTTCAGATCATGTCTACTGGGTAGCATAGTGTATCAGAGAATAGTATCACATATTGCATGGTAAAATAATTATGACCTAGTCGCTACTGTACATCGGACCAGCTCAGCTGGGAAAACAAAGCTCATTTGCATACTGTAACAGCTCCAGGGTGAGAGAAACTGGCAATGTTAAGTCTCAAAAGATAAGAGAGTATGCATCATCCAACACTTTGCCGCTTCAAGTCCCTTTATAAAAAAAAAAAAAATTATATATAATTTTTTTTTTTGACGTGTACAGTATCGTGTATATATATATATATATATATATATATATATATATATATATATATATATATATATATATATATATATATATATATATATATATATATATATATAGTCACGGCTCTCTATCAAATCAGCATTTATGCCAAGTTAAACCATCATCAATTTGTCACCCAACAGTGCTTCAGAGACTGCACCTTATCAAGGAATCAAATGTCAGGGGCCCGAGAAAACCAAACATGCTCAGTTCAAGTCAGAGTTCAAGTCATATTTGTTAACTTGCCTTTGATAAATATTATCCAGGACATTTGGTGTCAATGACACCTCACCACCTCTGTCACGTCACTGTTGGAGCCCTGCTTACTCAGAATACATAAGCCAAACGAGGTTACTTCCTTCCATGGGCAACTCTCCAAGACAGAGACATTGTGAGTGGTGTTCCTCCTGGGAAGCCCTCCACCTTCATAAGGAATGTGTTTACACAGTGGATTCCAACTCCACCCATTAAACAACCACAACTATGGGGGAGAAGGTTGTTATGTGGTAGGTAGTCATACCCCTGTTATCATCTCTAAACATGTAAACACCGTTTACTGCCCAAACTGCAAATGAAAGAAGTATGGGGCAGACAACTTCCTTAAGTTAAAAAGCACTTCTATGATTGCCTCTGCATTGTCTCTACTGGTCAAAAGTACTGTTGAAGACTTAAAAGACGGTGTTTATTTATTTTTTTTTATTTAACCAGGTAGGCCGTTGAGAACAGGTTCTCATTTGCAACGGCGACCTGGCCAAGAAAAGCGTAAGCGTACAAGACAACATACAGTTTCACATTCAATATAGTGCAAGAAAAACAGAATATAATAGGTTACGTTTGGTTAAATACAGATTAAGAGGGGTGTTTTGCTTTCCTTGTACAGTACAAAATCAAGCAAACACTACTTTTATTTATAAAACAGTCATAGTGGGTAGTCAAGACAGTAACGAAAACAAAATATCAAGTCTTAGCATGAATGCATAGGTGCTCTCTCACAATGGCAAAGAATTAAAAAAGGAAAAAGAGAGAGACAGACAGTGACCTCTTTGCCACTTCCTGTGGAACATAGAACAGCACATGCTGATCTAGCAGCACGGTGGGCCCTACCACTTCCTAGCCTAGAATCACACCAGGCTTCCTGCATACTGTACATCAGACAGACAGCAATCCTTTCAAACCCACAATCTTCTGCTGAGAACACTTTCTCCACTGCAATTCTAAACATGTTTTGTCTTCACAAAAAGTGAGTGAGAGAGCAGCAGGAGAGAAAGAGGAGGAATTGTGATCTCAAGCTATTAAAGAACTCAATTAACTCACATTATAGACTTTAATACCATAGGGTGAGCAACTAGGAAATTCAAAGTGGAGTCCCTGCAGACCCACCGGTGAAGTGAAATGGAGGGAACACCATGCCCATCAGCAAACAGAATTAATGTCATTCTTTTCAATGCTATAGTAAATAACCTTCACGTTCAGTTGAGAAAGCTACAGTTTGCACAGATTAAGGTCACAAACCTAATCAAACAAAGGCTGTATTTTAGACAAGGTTTGAGGGACAAACAGCATAGTATTGTGTCAATAAAGTCATCTGTTCCCCTGTCGCCTAATAAAACTAAAAAGGCCATCAGTGGGGAATTACTGAGCAGCAAATATGTTGCTTCCGCTTGCAATATTATTAGAATAACCATTACACACAAATGGAGAATGGCAGGGCGATTTCCATAAAGCATTAAGAAGGACCAGTGCAAGCTGATGACAGTGTGAACGAGCACAACAGGATGGATGGATGAACAGCTTATTAAGTTACCTGCCATTAGCCCACTGCCAATTTACTCTACTCAAATGTTTTTACTTACGAAAGGCGTATGATAAGTAAACACAATGTATACCTTTACAAAAAACAAGTTAATTTGCGAGGAAAGCTAGGACTTGGTTGCAAAGAGGACCAGAATTCTCGATTGAGACAAAACCATATACTATGATGCTGTTTGTAAAACTAGATCTGGGTGAAAAAAAAAAGAAAAGAAAAGCAGAAAAATCCTTCTTGCAAGACAGGGGGAAACTGAGCTATATGATTTTCAACACTTGATGTACAAGGGCATCATTTAGTTTCCAGTGAACCAAATGTCAATGTATTTACAAGAGAAAACAGTATAATCCTCAAAAGGAGAGTGATTATGTTCAGATTAGCACAATGTCATGCAAAATAGACAATACAAAGCAAACATATCCTCCATGCTGTATGTAATTTATTGTCATTATAAATGACCATTACTATATTATACCACAGCTTTATTGAAGTGGGTTATCTTTAGCTGAATGAGAAGAGATGGAATGCTTCACTAATCCCAAATCCCAAACTACAGATGCTTGATTACACAACTGCAAAGCAAAGCTTTAAATCAGGCAAACGCTATCTAAAGTCAAAACATGAAGCTACACTGAAACTATCAATGCTGTGGGGGGTTTTTAACCGTTGTAGGAGTGAATTCGTACAAAGGTTTTGGGGTCAGCCAGGGGATAAAATGAGTAACGTTACATGTCTTGCTGCTATGTCTGTTGTACATCTGTTAAGACTCAGTACTGTAGCGTTAATACTTCTAAATCTAATATAAAAATACACCGGACCAAATACAACTGATGCTGGCTTAAATACGGTAACGTTATTGCATTAACGTATCTGTCGCATCTCAAAATGACGTGGCTTTTCCACACCCAGGTGCCCAACGTTAACGTTACCATAATTTAGCGACGAACATTTTAAATCAAATTGATAATTCTCGGCATGGTTCTATGGAGTATAATAACAAAACTCTACATAATAAAAAATTATGGACACAAAATTATACCTAGACCAACAGACAATTTTAATATGTGTTAATGCGTTGTATGTGGGGGTTATTACATACAAGGATATCAATAAGCTCAGTTACAAGGTGGTACCTCCAAAAGTTCCCAGCAACTGGTAGTAGCAGCTGGCTACTGGCTAATCTGTAGACCTAGCTATCTTTTGCAAGGTGTCAGATAAGTTCACTGGCCAGTATTGGAAGCTAAAGTTAGCTAGCATCTAGTCACGGTTGCTACGTTAGCTTGCTGTGCTTAATACTAACACCTCTATGTACCCCGCCCAACACAGCACAGCAAGACAATGTCAAAACAGCTAAACTCACACTGGCTGGATACCTCTACCGTTAGCTAGCGCTAGTTGGCTAACGGTAACGTTAACAGGCTTAGGTTGCCGCATGTAACGTTAGCCGAAGCGTACAAAAACGTTATATTGTTGGCGCCATGTCTAAGCTAAGGTCACTCGGCAATTTAAAACTTACAGAATGCCAGAGCAGGAGGTACATACGAAGGAGCCCACAGTCATGTTGGCATATGTTGGGCCGCGCTGGTCGCAGTCAAAGCACTTTCTGTTGGGAGGCAAACTCGTCATTTCTCTCAGCATCTTCAGGTGTTTCTCCTCTTGTTTTCGTTTCGCACTCGCCGCCATGGTAAGGGATATACAGCAGGATTAATAAAACCTGGGAGACAGGAAGGTCAGCTAAAGCTAAAAGAAAGGGCTGTGCTTTTTAACGGTTACCGATCCGTGCTAAAGAGAGAGAAGGAACGGGTAGGTGGCTCTGTCGTTAAGGGGGCCTAGCGTCTCCTCAGACAAGGAGTTTGAGGCGTTGGATCAGTTATACTAACGGACAAGATGGTTCCTGCCGGGGACTTCCGCTTTCGCTTAAATCCCGTTATGTAGACTACACCGCTTCTTTTTGGGTCAGGGTCAAATGTGGTTGTTTTTCATGGATGTATTAAGAGAAGGTTGTCTTACGTTCCACGATGTTTCCAACACATTTCCTTATGATGATGATGATGATTAGAGTCGGGTTAAGCCATTAATTTTGCCATAAATGGCTTAATGATTAAGCCATTTATATCTAAATGAACCGTTATAACTACCTAGTGGTCCACAATGTATGTACTGCGTAATAAATTTACCCAGTTTACACAATAGATTGTATGGTTTTGCCCGCATCCATGGCGTTTTTTTCTTGCGTTCACCAGTTAATGTATATTAGTTTATCTGTAGTTATCAGATCATGAAGTTACGTGGAAAACATTACTGTGTAAAAAAGAGCGCGCAGGTGACTTGGTTAAGGAATTTCACGTGTAAAAACAACTGATTCCGAAAATTAGAATGGACATGAACTCTCTTGAGATCTCTTTGGTTGTACTCATGACAGTGCACAGACCGCTTGTCTTTCTTTACACATCAGCGCCACTATGTGGATTAACAATGTCACTGCAACGTGGTGCGTTTCTTTCGAATACAGCAGGGGTTGTAGCCAATTCTGTGGTCTGTCCCGGGACCATGGTCTCTGGCACGGACCAGTGGTCACTGCCACTAGGGGCGCTAAAGACACTGGTCGCGACCAGCTCCTCACTGGTCTGCACTGTGGTCCCTGTGGTCTGTGAAGCGGCTTTAGTATTTTCTCTCCTTTCCTGTCGTTTTGGCAGCAGTGTTAGCTGGATAAATGTCAGAGATCATAATCTTTTGTCTATAAAATACACTATATCAGATATATTATGATTATTATTGTTATTATTATTGATTATGAAGATCCGTGTGGTCAGGACCAGCTGGTCTCTGGCACGGACCAGTGGTCACAACCACTAGGGGCGCTAAAGACGCTGGTCGCGACCAGTCGCACAGCGGTCATGACCAGCTTCTTATTGGCACAAAGGGCAGTAAAATTACTGGTCCTGACCACCTCCTCTGTGATCTGTTTCTGTTGTTTGGACCAGTTGAGTGATCTGTGGAGTGTTTGTTTGTATTTATTTTTAATACAACTTTTCACGTTTCTCACTGTGTTAGCAGAATCGCCCAATGTGAGAAGCCATAATCGTTTGTCTATCCAATGTTATTGATCACTATTTTTAATAGAAATCATAATAACAATGATTAAATTATTATTATTAGTCGTAGTTTTATGAGTAGTACTATCGACTATGCAGGTCCGTGTCTTCCTGACTGGTTTAACTTTACCAATGTGTTGCATTTTAAAAGCTTGTCACATTACCCTTTGTATCAAATCATGATCTAGAAACTAATGTCAAATAAATGTAGTGGAGGAAATAATGTAGAGTTTAGTGACAAAGCAACATCAAATGAAATACAAAAATGTAAAAGTTTAATTGAAAATTCAACTTAAGTAGCCTAACAAAAGTAACAGTCGAATCATCTTGATTGATCCAGCACCTGATCACTCGATGATTGTTCTTTCAAAATGCAACACATTGGTAAAGTTTAAACCAGTCAGGAAGACACGGACCTGCATAGTCGATAGTACTACTCATACAACTACGACTAATAATAGTAATTTAATCATTGTTATCATGATTTCTATTAATAGTAATGATCAATAATATTTGACAGACAAAAGATAATGATTTTTTTTTAATTATTTTTACATCTATTCAGCACAGTGTTGCCAACACAATGAGAAAAGGGAGAAGGTGTATTAAATGTACAATAACTACTCCAAAGACCACTCAGTAACTGGTCAAGACAACAGGCAGATGACAAGGACCACAAGACAGACCAGTGTCTTTTTCGCCCCTAGTGGTAGTGACCACTGGTCCGTGCCAGGTAGGAGCTTGTCGCGAGGAGCTGGTCAGGACTGTGAGGCAGGTCACAAACACACTGACCTGCATAACCGATAGTACTACTCATACAACTACGACTAATAATAATAATTTAATCATTGTTATTATGATTTCTATTAATAATAGTGATCAATAACATTGGATAGACAAACGATTATGGCTTCTCACATTAGGCGATTCTGCTAACACAGTGAGAAACGTGAAAAGTTGTATTAAAAATAAATACAAACAAACACTCCACAGATCACTCAACTGGTCCAAACAACAGAACAGATCACAGAGGAGGTGGTCAGGACCAGTAATTTTAGTGCCCTTTTGGTCCAGGCAAAGTAACTCATTTTGGAGCCAAAAATAGAACAGCATAGATCATTTCTATAAGGTGTCCAGAACAACATACTAAAAGTCCTAAGAAATCCTAGTTGAGGAAATATGTTTAATTCTCATCAATCCAAGATGTGTGCCAGTAAGGCGAGACAACAATACACCCCTATTTTTTTCCTTTACTCCTATCAGAATAAAACTTCATACAATGAAAGTATCCATGAAAAGTAAAAAAAAAATTGTATTACAAGTTTCTTTGAAAATGAATTTGAATATGCAAATGAGCTATACACTAATCGAATATAGGCTACCCAAAATATACCCGCATAGGCTTAATTTTTTTCCTTTACTCCTACCACAATAAAACTTTACACAATTAAAGTCAACATGAAAAATAAAACATTTTGTATTAGAAGTTTCTTTGAAAATGAATTTGAATATGCAAATGTTCAATATACTAATTGAATATGTCCAAAATACACCCTAATGGGCTTATTTTTTTCCTTTACTCCTATCACAGTCAAACCTCACACAGTGAAAGTATACATGAAAAGTAACATTCTTGTTTTACAAGTGTCTTGGAAAAATCTATTTTAAATATGCAAATGAGCTCAACACTAGGCCTAATTGACTTATGGCCAAAAAGCCACAAGTAGAAAACAGGGGCCAAATAACTCACACATTCATGTCCATTCAGTAGGTTAACTTATGCATAAATACGATAAATTTGAAGTCACTTGCCACACTTACCTGGGTCACTTGCCACAAAAAGACTGATATTGACCTTAAGAATTGATTGCACGGGCGCCCAGATAGCTCAGTTGGTAGAGTGGGCGCCCATATATAGAAGTTTACTCCTCAGCGCAGCAGGCCCAGATTCGACTCCGGCCTGCGGCCCTTTGCTGCATGTCATTTCCCCCTCTCTCTCTCTCCCCTTTCATGTCTTCAGCTGTCCTGTTAAATAAAGGACTAAAATGCCCCAAAAAAATAATCTTTAAAAAAAAAAAGAATTGATTGCACAATCTTGCCTCCAGTTGCTTTCTAAATTCTTTTTTTTTTTTATTTGCAAACAACCCTTACCTAATGACATTCCCCCACAGATAACATCAGAAGAAAGTCAGAATAGCCCTAGTCATTAGTAACGTGGTGAGATTACATTTTGCTACCTTGTCGTGGTGGGGAGGCTTGTGTGCCTCCGTGACCCTGAAGACTATACCGGCGGGGGTTATGCCCCTGGCAGGTACTACCAAGCCAGGCAGTTTTCAGGTTAGAGGCCAGTCTAAAAGCAGCATTGCCATCACCCATTGGCAGTAGGATGATTGGATGAAGATTGGGCTGATGTATTTGTCATACATATGAATGGTGTTTCTACCTATGCAAATTAGGACATATTCAATAAGTGTGGAGCTCATGTGCATATTCAAATTAATTTCAAAAAAAACTTGTAATACAAAAAAAGTTACTTTTCATGTATAATTTTACTATGTAAAGTTTTATTGTGGTAGGAGTAAAGGAAAAAATGAAGCCTATTTGGGTGTATTTTGGGCATATTCGATTAGTGTATAGTTCATTTGCATATTAAAATTCATTTTCAAAGAAACTTGTAATACAAACATTTTTACGTTTCATGGGTACTTCATTTTGATAGGAGTAAAGGAAAAAAAATAGCCCCATTGGGGTGTATTGTTGTCTGGCCTAAGCCTTACTGGCACACATCTCGGATTGATGAGAATTTAACATATTTCTTCAACTAGGATTTCTTAGGACTTTTAGTATGTTGTTCTGGACACCTTATAGAAATGATCTATGCTGAAAAAAATTATTTTACAATTAGTCTGTCGTAAAACGCTACTTTGCCTGTACTATTTGTGCCAGTAAGAAGCTGGTCATGACCGCTGTGCCACTGGTCATGACCAGTGTCTTTAGCGCCCCTAGTGGTTGTGACCACTGATCTGTGCCAGAGACCAGCTGGTCCTGACCACACAGATCTTCATAATCAATAATAATAATCATAATATATCTGATATAGTGTATTTTATACACAAAAGATTATGATCTCTGACATTTATCCAGCTAACAGTGCTGCCAAAACGACAGAAAAGGGGAGAAAATACTAAAGCCGCTTCATAGACCACACGGACCACAGTGCAGACCAGTGAGGAGCTGGTCGCGACCAGTGTCTTTAGCGCCCCTAGTGGCAGTGACCACTGGTCCGTGCCAGACCACAGAATCGGCTACAACCCCCTCTCTTCGAATACTTAGGTTTTCAATGCAATGCGGCATTTTCATTTTAGAAAATATCACAAAACATGTTATGTAGACAAAACCATACTGGATTGGAGAAAATGATGACATAGTACAACATTTCCCTTTTGCCTAAAAGGATGAGGGCTGGTCAGGTTAGTCCTCTGCTAGACTAGCAAAGCCAGCCACATCTCCACAGCGCTTCATCAGCACTGGAGTAGTCCTCTGCATAGAATATGAACCATTTCCAGGGACTACACTTGAAGTCAGTGAGAGTGAGTTGAGTTGAACTTGAGCTCCTTGTAAATGCTTGTCATTAGACATGTAAACAAGATGACTTATTAAAAAAAAAATGGTAATCCTTAAGCAATAACCTACAGATGAAAGGTACCACGTTGACCCAAAAAAAATTTAGATATCAAGTGTATATCCACACACCAAAATAACTTGCATGAACAAAGTCATGGTGTACACATACTTATTACTTTTTTTTTTATTACAGATGAACAACATATAACAGAATACCAAGTAAACCGAATGGCAATTGTATTATTTACAAGGAAAACCAGATACCAGGGCTATTTTGTGCCATGGATTGCTGGATCGGTCATCACCAGTTGACTTTACTCGTGAATATGTTATGAAATTAAATCATTTAAATAACGTAGTTCTTATATTTCTGTCTGAAACCTGGATCTTACTGCACAGTCAGACTTTGTATATGGACAATAACACTGGGGCTGTTGGACTAATGTTTAATAAGGTAGATGGTGATCTTATTTTCTCTCTACAATCCATAGAAAGCATGTTATCCACAAACAAGATGTACTATATCTCTTCATGCCACTATCCTGTCCAACTGCACCCCCTTTAAACGATTTTGTGCTGCAGCAGAACAGTTGTTACATCATTAACATTAATTGCTGCTGACTGACTGAATTAATGGCTGCTGATGCTGCTGTAGTGGAGAGAAGTCAAAGGGTCTGTGGTTCTCAGTGTAGCCGTAGAGTTTCCGGAGGGCCACACGAGCTGCCTCGTCCTCGGCTGCTGCAAGTGTCTCTCCTGGACCCTGAGCCAGAAGCTTCTTGTTGCTGAATTAACACACGTAAACAAATACCAAAAAGTAATTACACTAGGCAGATTAAACACAAAAACACTTTTAACCATCAAGTCTAAAATGAATTACCTGCATCTCACTCAAACCTCAAAAGTGTAACTTTTAATGTAACTTGATTTTTAGGACACTCAGTTTTCAAATCTTTAATTACTGTAATTGTAACAGCATCCACAACAGCACACATACCTGTACAAGCCGACAAAGTATAGAGGCAGGACGGTACTAGCTCCAGCAGACCTGATGAGGCGAGGCTCTGGCAGTGGGACGTTCCTCTTAGTAAGCTCTTCCACTAATAGTCCCATGGGGTTGATAACTGTCCACATATCAAACAGGTCCTTCCCTATCAGCTGAGTGACCAGGAAATCCTACGGAGAGGGGAGATGAAAATGAAAAATGTCATACTACTGTAAAAAAGAACTCTGAAGGGGGACAAATGATAGTAAATATTGAGTACCCATAATAATCTGCAGCAATACTCCCATCATTCTCTTACCCTGAGGAACAACCCAGTTTGCTCGGCTCCACTGCTCTCCTGTAAAACTCCAATCACTGCCATGAATGTAGAATGAAGCACATCATCAGGAACAGGACATTCTGCACTCATGGTTAGGTCTTCAATGCCAAGATTTCTTGCTACATAGGTCACCACTGCTGAACTGGTAAGGTGCCCTACGACACTCTCCACCCCCTCACTCGGCAGGCTCGGGAAGCTGGCCCCGCACCAGTCGGTCAGGAAGCTTTTAGTGAAACCCGCTCCCTTTCTACTCAGCTGGACATTATCTTTCAGAACAAGAGCAGTGGTCCCAGAGTCCACGCCTAACCCCTTTCTCCTCTCTTGCTCCGCCTGCAGGTAACAGGGATTGATGAAGGCTGTTTTCAGTACGTCCAGGGAGAAGTTCTCATGGAGGCGGCTGCTGAAAGCCTGAACCTCAGCGTGGTAATCCCAGTGAGGCTGCTGAGAGCTGAAAGAAAGTCAAACATGGAGTTAACTAACTTCCTCTACAAAAGAAAAATCCAAACTGGGTCTTGCGAAAAAACTGGATCTGGTGCTGTTGGGGTTATTCAAAATCCCTATGTATGTGTGACATTCTTAGTAACTGTACACTAAAGTTAATAGTTTTTGTACCATGAGGACAAAAGTGTCTGAGGAGTATGGTCAAAACTATGTTACATGAAATTCTTAAATATAAAATGATAATATGAGAAGCACAAATATGGGCCAGCCTTTCCTCCACCTGTGCAAACAAACGATGATTGGTAGCTACGCCCCTGGATTCACTTTAAAAACTGGAAATAGTATCAACATGCGCACTGCTAAACAAGTGTAATGCAATTATACTTTCTTATATATATTAAGCCTACTCAATCGGCTAAGATGAATAAACACACACTGACCAATATATGAAATACAGTAACGTTAATGGCCTTGAGATGCTCTCTAGTGCACTCTTGTCAGCTAACGTTAGCCTCACCGTGGCTTCGGTGGTGGAGGTCCTTCAAGCTTTAACTTCTTTGCCATGAGGTGTGTATATGCTTTCATCCATCGCTTTTTCTCTCTAACCTGTGATAATGATACGTTTCTGCAAACACGCTGACAGTGAATTCCTAACGTTAGCACACCACGATTTAGTATAAATCCGGACGCCATGGTCGACAGCAGACATGAGAGTGCAACAGCTAAAACTGTCCGGCACGGAACAAGAAACAACATCCGGCTAGCCAGACCGTTCGAGAGTTCCTAACTAACGACCAAGCGTTACCATGGAAACAAACATTAACGTTTACTAACGTTAATCGACAGAGCGGACTGCCGAGTGAAATTTACGGGACTAGCTACACATCTTACAAATTGCTAGAATACGAATACAAAATAAGTATAGATTATTTATTTCTATTTCTCCTCTTGTTAATTTGTATATTTTTTGGCGATGTTCACTCCTGAAGTCCAGGAAACGATGGGAGATAAAGTAGTGCCAGCGACTCAAATGGAATGTGGAGATGCCGAAATAACTTCTTCTGTCAAAGATAAAGTGGATGCCATGATAAAGGATGAAGCTCAAGAAAAGAAGGAAAGTAACAAAAAACTGCAAAGCCCACTTCAAGAGAGAAGAGCAAAACATTCAGAGCCACGCATGACCAAGACGTTCCTTAAAGACCATTGTAAGCAGAACAAACTTTACTCAACGCCTTGCCTGAATGACACACTGTACCTGCATTTCAAAGGGTTCTCCGCCATTGAGAACCTAGAGGAGTACACAGGACTGAAGTGTCTCTGGCTGGAAAGCAATGGGCTTCAACGTATTGAGAACCTGGATGCCCAGACTGATCTGCGCTCCTTGTTCCTTCAGCAGAACCTCATATACAAGCTAGAAAACCTTGAACCTCTGAAAAAGCTCTGCACCCTTAATGTCTCCAACAACTTCATACACATCATAGAGAATATCTCCTTCCTTCCTGACCTGAGCACTCTGCAGATAGCCCATAACAAGCTGGAGACTGTGGAGGACATAGAGCATCTGAGTCAGTGTCTGGTAATCAGTGTGCTGGACATGTCTCACAATCTGTTATATGACCCTGAGATCCTCCTGGTACTTGAGGCCATGCCAGAACTGCGTGTGCTAAATCTAATGGGAAATGAGGTGGTGAAAAAAATCCCAAACTACAGGAAGACCATGATTGTGCGTCTCAAGCAGCTCACCTTCCTCGACGATCGCCCTGTGTTCCCCAAAGACAGGGCATGTGCAGAGGCATGGGCAGTGGGAGGGCTGGAAGCGGAGCGTAAAGAGAGGGAGCAATGGGAAACACGAGAGAGGAGGAAAATCCAGGACAGCTTGGACGGCATTGCAAACATTCGAAAGAAAGCCCAGGAGAGACAACGCCTTCGAGAGCTACAGGAGAAAGGTATACGGTTTACAACTTTTACTACCCTGGTGCACACATACACAGAGTAAATGTGGATTTGCATCTTTAAACAGTAGCCTACAATCTGCTTCATTTCAGGGGTGACTGAGGCTTCCACCGCTCCAGAGACTCCATGTGAGGAAAATGACACCCAGACGACCCAAGTCTTTGTGCAGGACTGCCTGGATGCCCATGAAGAGTTCATGCAGAGTCAATCAACACAGGGGCCCAATGAACATCAGTCAAACTGCGAACATCTTAAAGCAGAGCAGCCAGATCAGGGTTTACAGAGGGACCAGTTAGAGAAAGGTGACCAGGAGACATCACAGATAAAGGTGACTGTGACACAAGAGAAAGAGGGGGTGAATCCAGAGCACTCAGCACAAGAGCAAGAAAGTATCGCAGGAAAGATGCTAGAGACAGAAATAGGAGATGATAAACAACAACAAAACCAGTCACATGGAATCCAGTTAATACGAAACGAAGCGGAGAGAGAGCAGGCAAACATGAGCGAGCGGTTTGAAAGAGAACAGCCTTCTGTGGTCAGGGCAGATGAGGTTGTACAGGCACATGGTCCCGGACCACTGGTTACAGAGCTGGAGGATGCAGACCAGCTGGAAACCATTCACCTTCCACTACATCGCTCACTGCATATTGATGACCTGCCTGATCTGGAGGATGTGGACACAGAGGACTTCACAGCAATGTTCTCTTTTCAGCAAGTGCTCAAACCTAAAATAGAGGTCATATCAGGAGGCAGTGATGAGGATGAGCCAATGGGGAGTCAGAGTGAGGGCATCCCCACCTTTGGTCCAGATAAAAATTCAATGCTCTTAAGAGGCTGTAAGAAATCAACCGGAGTCTCCAACAATTCTTCATCATTGGTGTATCCAGAAGAAGGGGGTACCCTTGGGCCACTCATTTTTGAACCGGTGGGAAACTCCAAACCAAACCCGGCCCCTTCTCCACCACGCTGCCTGATTGAGGAGCTGGAATGATGCGTTCAAGGTTTAGAGCATTTTTGTCAGATTAAAGTGATAAACTAGTCTCACGGGACACAGCTTCAAATTAAAAATGTCCTAATGCTGGCAGGCCCATGGAAAGCCCAATCAGGGCAACGCTTTAGTTTAAAAAATTATTTAGCTGTTGTTGTATTGACATGTAATTCATTGTCTAGCATATTTGTGTTAAAGAATTTCATAGCCATGTTGTTTATATGGGCGTTAATTGTAACACTGTGAAAACAAAATAAATCGTACATTATCTGTTCGGTTTTCTTTTATAATCTTTTCCGTTTGTGGCAGTAATAGCTTTATACCTACATATTAGGATAACACAGAAGTTAATGACTGTATTCAGTTTTCAGTTTATCTAAAGACCAAAAAAAAATTAATTTATGAAAAATTAAATATTCAGCATTGGGCAGATATTATGATTAAAAAATATATATAAACAGTGTAAATAAAAACTGGAAAAAAAATGCATTTCACTTAAACAAATCAAAAAAAAAAATACAGGACAGCTCATCATTGGTTTTACTAAATTGTATTACATTTCCCAGTTCAAGTCACATATTACTCTCTCCCCAATAAATATTCAACATGTTACATCTCCACATTGCTGCTCCATTTTCCTGTTTTGGTAAACTATGCTTTACTGTACTAGATGACTTCTTTCCACAGCTCTGGGTGACATGGACAAATATTTACAATAAGTCATGCTTAGCATCGCGCAAGAAGATTTGTAATAAAAACAAAACATGAGACAGGATGAAATGAGAGTAAAAAAATAAAACTGTACATGTATTAAATAAACCAAATCAAAATATAAGCCCTGTGGGCAACAGGCCTTGTACACGTTACAAGGTCTTCCTCACACAGGGACTGAGTGCAGCGAGTAGCTAACATTTGACACATAGAATAAGGGATAGTCCGTTCTTCTGTCGTGGTGATGGCAGAAATACTCTACGTACTCGGCTCTAGCGTCGCAACCACACCCAGGTGTTGACGAGCCAGAAAGCAACAGTGACCGAGTACAGGATCATCTCTCGCTTTGTTCGCTCCTTGTTCTCCTCTTCCAAATGTTGGAGTCTCCGGTTCAACTTGATGAGCTATAGATGAATAATAATTTAAAAAAAAAGTATGTTTTCTCAGTCACAGAGGTTCCACGATTAGCCCTTTGCACCAGTAGATGGAGATAGTGTATTTATTAAGGACTAACCTGACGTCGAAGCGTTGTTGCATCAACCACAGTCATGTCATCAGGCCCCGCATCCAGTGTGCCTTCATATGTTGATAATGCAAGCCTGCCAAAGAGAACAGTCAATTTGAGAATTACATAATTCAACCACAACAGAGTGTATAATTTAAATAGCACGTTTTCAATGCATCGCACAAGATAACGATAGCAACCTCATTTCAATTGATTTTTCTACCGGGGCTTAATCTGATTTCTTGACCCGAAATGAGAATGAAAGGAAAGAAAGGATGAGCAAAAGGACATGGATCAGAATGAAGGTTAAGTGCCAGGTCAAGTTACCTGGAGTCATGCAGGGGGTTGGAGCTCATGGCCGACCCCCCTCGCAGTGATGGTTTGCTATAGAGGTGGGGAGAGATGGGGTTGGGAGAAGGGAAACGTAAGAGATAGAGCAACATACACATGGCACAGGGTTGCATACATGCACACACCTTGCATGTCCTTCACATAACTACACTTTTTCTGTTATCTTTCTAAGCTTTTAAAATTAATGTCTTATTTAACACTTATTTAAGTGCTCTTAAATATTTATTTTTTTTACACTATCCTTAAAAAACAGATCACAAAAATTCTGATGCTTTTCTTCTCAGGATCCACCCCTACCAGATGCTAAGAATGTGAAGGAGAGTTTTGTATATTAATCTTCTGAAGTGGGCAGAGTGTATGAATACACACTGGTAACCTTTTAATGCCTCTATTTCTGCTTTTACCTCATGCATTCCTAAGCAAACTGTCAAAAACTCAAACAGTTGCAAAACCATGAGAAAAGGTGTAAGCTAAAATGTGTATGGTAAGGTTCTTTTTGCTCTGATAAAACATCTTTAAAATGGATTGTCTGTAATATGCTGTGGTTTGTTTATAGTTTTTCCTGACACAAACACATGTCCTAAAGGGGATGATTAACTTTCTTCCAAAATGAAATCTACATTTTAAAAAGGTTGACAAGACCTAGTACAACTTACACAAGTGCTTCAACTTCCACCTGAAGGTAGGTTCAATAGCTACTACTTGACCGAAATATGTCTAGCAGTAACGGCCTGTACCAAACTCTTTAAAAAAAAGCCACAGATTGAAAAAGGTACATCAGGTAAAATGGCTACATTTTGAATACATGCGGTATTAATATTGTTACTGAATGTTACAAATAGTCAGTTAGAAATGGCCATGTAATGTTTGAGCCTACCACACAAACACTCACAACCTTCCAACATACAGTAACTAAGGGCCAAACAACAACACGCTTCCCCTAAAAACAGGGTGCTGAGGAGCCGAAATCAAAGTAGATTTAATGAGACTTTGAGGAAGTAAAGACAACTGATGCATTCAGTAATGCCACCTATGACCAATATCTAACAAGCCAAGATTTTTTTTAAAGACAAAAATGGCCGGATGATTGAGAGGTCACCTGCGAGGGTTCTCGTCCAAGACCTCCAGGACCTGCTGGTAGGCCCGACGTGTAGTGGACTGGATGAAAGATAGAACACTGCTAGCGCTGTACAGGTTGTGTTCTTCTTCAGTCACGGTGAGAAGGGGGCAAGGGTGAACAGTGGCTGGGGGGGACGGGGTCGCACTGCTCAGTGCCCACCGTTTAGAGCAGCACATTCAGAGGAAAAAGGGAGAAAAGGCAACAGAGGAAAGAAAGGAAGGAGAGGGAGAGAAATAAGGAAAATAAACTGTCCTCAACTTTGTAGAAAATTGCAACCGAGTGAAAGTAAGTAAATGCAATGTTGCAATAGCAAGATATTTAACCTGACAACCACTTACAGTGCTTTACTAACATAATAATACACCCAACAAAAAACAGAAACGGAGATGTGAACTAAAGGCATTGGCAAGCAAATGATTCCAATCTTGATTAGATTGCTCAAGACCACTGTCTTGTTCTTTCAGTGACCTTATCAATAGTACCAGGATGTCACATGCAGTTGATTGAAGGAAGGTGATCAGGACATTAAGTGTTTTTTGCCACATAATTGTTAATTGTTAAAATTGTTAATTATATGCACCCAATCCCAATTAAAGCTACAGAGCACACACAACATTCAAATACGTACAGTACAGCCAGTAAACTGTACCGCCTGCATCACAATTTTCCTTTAATGGTTTTCTATCACGTCCTAAAGTGTTGCTGAAAAGGGGAGTGTAGGCTTATACACTAATTAGTAATATTTTCATTTTCCAGTAATCCTGAAATCGTTAAACAAATCTGGAAAGGATCAAATCTAATTTTTTACATCAAATGTTTAATATCACGGTGTTATTGGATTAGCGTCTGCGACAAAAACAGCTATATTCTGCATTGAGACTGAAAGCAACAAAAGTTCTCGCAACAAAACGTCTTATAACGGCAAGGACAACAGACAACCAGCAACGTCACAGAGACAAAGGGACACAGAAAACATAGAACCAAAAGAAAGATGCTACAGTATGTATATAGGAGATAAGATGGAGCTGGTACCAAGCTAATGATGGTATATCCAGACCAATACTCACGCAGAATCGTTGCGCGTCAGCGGACTGTTATGACGGGCAGCTGCATTCTCACTGGCTGAACGTTCCCGTCGTACTCGTGCTTGGGGCCGCAACTACAAAAAATAATGACAATTGATTTATTCAGTTTATGGTTTACTGTAAGGAAATTGTTTAAACCAATAAGTGGATTTTATGCAGTGTTTGTGTAAAAGACAATGTTGTTGCCTTATCGCTTACCACCTCCTCACTGTCTGGAGCTGCCCGCTGCTCCTCTTCCAGGAAGTCCAGGGGCCGATCACTCAGCGTGAGGACTCTGGGTGGAGTCTTCAGTGATAGGGTTTCTAGTGGTGTTGACTGGATTAGGTCCAGGTCTCTAGGTCTGGAGAACTGGGGGTCATTACTGTCTCCTGACAAAGGAAGGTATAAATGAGAGATTGATGCATTTTATACTTCACTTAATTTAATGATGATTGTAATGCTGCGTTTAAATAATGACTTCAATCTCCACATGTATAGTGAACTAACATGCCAGTGTGCCTAAATACTTTTTGTTTCATTTTCAGTCTTTAATAATTGACAGCTAGTATCTAATAACAACAAAGTAACAAAGTCAGCTGACAAGCACCAATGGCGTACAGAGTTTGTGTGTAGTAAAAGACTTTGAACAGCACAGAAAACACAGCCCTACATTAAAATAATACTTAACAGCATACTAACCAGCAATCACAATTCTCTCTGGGACTTGCATTGTGACACTGTGGGGGACCTCCTGAGATCCAAGATTAGGGTCCTCGTGGGCTTGAGGAGCCACTCGGAGCATCTCAGGGATGCGCATCCTCTGGCTGATCCCTTCAGTGTAGTCCAGCTCATACTGGATACGGTTCATCTCCGCCATCTCTGCTGCGGGGGAAGGGAATGCTGCTCCGTTCATTTCGCTGTGAGGAATGATTTGTTCAGCAGCACAGAGCTAATTGTTAGCCACACAAAGGTCACAAAGGGCAGAGTAGCGTTACATGCCAACATGAGAGAACCATGTGTCCTGATAGCTTTACTTTCAGTCTTGCTGTATACCTACTGGTAAACTACAACTACTACTAGCCTACACATAGCTCACAAAACAAGAATCTCTATAAGGATCTCAGAAAATATTGGTGCAGCTAATGAGCTGTAGGCAGGAGTTAGAGATGGAAAATGTCTCGTGACACTATCATATGATGATAACTTGGTGCCTTCTGACTTGGGCACAAAGGGACATGTAACAGTTTGCCAGCAATCTTGACTGTATGAGATAAGAGTTGCTACAGCTGCTGCTCGCATTACAGGATATATATTGTATTGACCATGAATGCTAATATCAACATGGTGATATCATTGGCCAATACTAGTAAAGCTAATAACACAGTAGTTACTTGATTACCTTTTAAAACTAACATTCACCAATATCCCCGGTTATTAGTAAACTGTAATTGTCTAGCTCGGGGATTTAAGTAACTGTTAGGAGATCTAAGTTAACGCTACGTTAACAAAATCCTGAAGCTAACGTTAGTGTTGTTCAGACAGCTAACGTAATGTAACGTTAACACATTAGCGCCATTTCAAGCTAGCGCGGTAGTTTCGGTTTCTTACCGTTTGGTTTGTTGCTACCTTTCCAATAAAGAATGTATTTACCAAAAGACAAAGTAAATAACAACTTGTAAATATACTCAGAATGGTACAGTTAAGAGCATGTATTACAGATGATGTCAGACATTTCCTTGTGTTGATAAGAGAGAGGACCCTCCTCTCTTTTTCCGCTGTCTGTTCTCCGAAAAGGAAGCACCAAAGCACCAAGAGGAAGTGACGTCGCTTCACCAAGCGCTTAAATTAAAAGCAGAAACATGAGAATGTCTATAAGCAGAGACGGTTTAGATCATATGTCTATGTCTATGGTTTAGATAGAGGATCTTTGGTCCAAGTTTAATTGTTTTTTTTGGTTCGATGTGCAACCTCTTTATATAGAGTCTATGTTTGCAACCAATTATTTGGTTTAATCTAATTTGTTAATTGTATCTCAACAATATAACGTTCTCAACAGTACTCTTAATAAGGCTACTGCCATATGTATTGTTTATATTTTTAAATTTTCATCATCAAATATAGGCTATTTAATGTTACACATTTATATGCTTCTGTTTTTTGTAGGCTACTATTTTGCTGCTGTGACACTTCAATATTAGATATATCTGAGTGGTATCAGTAAAGTTGATCTTAATCTAATCTAGCCTATTTAATGTAGAATGTAGGTCTATATCACACAAGATTTCATCACATACATTATACATGTTCAATATTTTTTGATTTATACATATGTAATAAAACAGAGCTAACTATAGTAGAGCCTACTATCCTGTCCTCGGATATTTTGCCAGTGTCCCAATTAGCCTACATGTAAATACGATAGGCTATTTAGAAAACCTTTGGCGATAATTTCTCTTAATACAACTGTCACATCATGTATTCATTCAAAGGATAGGTCTAATAGTATAAGCATGTCTGGGTGTTTTCATAGTCAGTGCACAGGTCAATGTCTCCGGGGGTTTTGGGAGGTGGCCCCTCAGTGACTGTGGGTGGTGCGTTTACTCGGAGCCATTCAAAGGCTGCCATTGACAGAATAGTCGTCCCTCTGCTTAACCAGGGAATGGGAAAACACGTCTGTGTTCTCGAGAAATATCAAAACAAGACAAACATTAACTTTTGAGTCATGTCTTAAGGCGGACCTAATGTCAGGATGCTCTTCATTTGATGGACACAGAGGCTGCGCCGATTGAGTCTACTTCTCTCCGTGTCTGTAACTGGCTGAAATTATGTTCCCAGATATTTTTTGTCTGATATTATTGAGCACTATGCGCATCGCATCATCTTTGGAGCTGCAACTTGGCATGTAAGAGACGCTTTTTAATTTAGATCATTTCCACTGTTTTTACAGTTTACATGTGCACTTAGCCTTTTAGATTGTATGCTATTGAATATTCAGGTGAGTGAGAATTTATTTTTAATTCATTTATTACAAAGACGGTTAAGGCCTAAATACATACCCCAAGTCTTGCAAATAATTTAACTCTGTAATTCTGTTCCTTTATAGTTTACTTACTATGTTCAATGCCCACTAGGCGTCGCTTTTTCAAGTACTCGATGAGGATGGATGTATGTTTTATAGCACTGCTGTAACGTGCTTTTGCATAATAGCTGCCATTGGAATGTGCTTTTTATTTTTTTGTACAGTATTCTGCCAGAGGTTTAAATAGACTCTGCTCAACACGATGGAAGGAATCGTTTTCATTACAGGAGAAGCTGTATACTTCATCTAATTAACTTCAGGCTGCTTGAAACCAGATGGTTTGTGGAGGAGGACACCTGGATAGTTTAGGATAGCTGCACTGACAACATCTGTGCTTTATAATGGACTTGCACACATCAGTACATGCATGCAGGCACATTAACATGCACAAACATTTCTGGAGCAAAAAATGTTGTTTGTTGTTTATGGGGTGCTGTAGGCAGTGTCTTAACTATGCACGTTTCTTCCTGGACCTTAATCATGCACATTGCGCCGAACAGGAGGCTATATAATTGTTCAACAAACAATGTGTCTGTCATGAGCTGATGTTCTTGCAACTGAATATGTATATAACTTGTGGAAGTTCATGTCTGTTGGAGTACATACATTTGCTCTAGAGCAGGCTTAGACAACCCCTAAACGTAACTAAGTCTAATGTAATTTTAATTGCACCTGTCATCTCTTTCTTGTTTTGTTTCTGTGTGTTTTTTCCATGGACAGGCCAAATGTTTGTGCTGACCAGGAGATGTCCATGTTGGGGGGCCGTCAGCCTTGTGTCCAGGCTTTTACCCGCATGGTAAAGGTGTGGAAGCAGGGTTGCACCAGCCACACATGGTGTATGGGCTATGAGAGAAGGTAAGAGCAAAAAATACTTTCACAACACACGAAAACTTTATCATTGACCATTACTATTCCATAAAGACATCTCATTCATAAGCACAGCTGCAGTAGGAGTCGTGATGGGGTGTTTTACAGATATACATTACTTAATAAATAGTTAATAATATCTATAAACCTATAATGCAACTTCCATACAATCCTGTGACTATAGCAGAATTTCTCCTTCTCAGGACAGCCTACTACACAGTGTACAGGCAGGTGTACAACATGGATTTGCACACAGTCTATAATTGCTGCCCTGGCTGGACTCGGGAGGGTGAAGAGATGGGCTGTCTGCATAGTGAGTAATGGCATTATACACACATAGCCTACTGTATGTATCACATAGGGCTAGTTTTAATATTGCTATGAAGCTGTATATTTCAATTTAATATTTAGTACAATAATTGAACTGGAAAAATTAAGCAGGAATGTAGCCAGCCTACTGACTAGATGGAGATCTCCATCATCCGTACAAATAGAAATGCACAAAAACATGGATACATCAGCAGCCTTGTGGTATATGATATGTGATATATGCAGGGGTGTGTGGTGCCAATACATGTTTCAACGGAGGCCAGTGTGCAAGGATTGGAGACCAGATATGTCAGTGTCCACTGGGCTTCAAAGGGATGCGGTGCCAATATGGTGAGTTTTCATTCCCACCTGTTAAAGTTAGTCATGTTTATAAACCTGCATACCCACTCCTTGAATTGCAGGCATTCATACACAGTATGCAGCAATAAGCTGAGTTCAGCTATGTGACTGAGTGAACTGACTTACATCCTCAGAGGACAACATGTTGTTAAAGCTTTAATAGGCCCAGTTCATACCTTATGCTTTCACTTTGCAGAAGCAGAATGAGCCTGTAGTGTAGCTGTGATTGGATGAGGCTGCTCTGTGGGGAGTCTCTGGTAGTTAAAGGTAGAAGAAATGCTGGAGGAAGGAAGGAATGGTTTCCTTTGAAGGCTAGAGCCTGGAGTGCTGTGGCTAACCCAGCTGAGCCTCCACAAACTATAGAGATATAACTATAAAAACTGTATGCTAATGAGGGTATATGCCGTTCTGGTTTCATAAAAAAACGTTTCTTTAACACATTAGTTAAAGACTAAAAAAAATATTTTTTTGTCACAGACAGGCAACTTAGTTCAACATTTTGGGAATAGGGAAATACACGTATTAGCGTTCGAGTGGAGAGTTAAATGAGAAGATTGATACCACTGTCATATCTGTACAGTAAATAAAATATGAAGCCACAGACAGCAGCTGGTTAGCTTATCTTAGCATAAAGCATGGAAACAGGGGGAAACAGCTAACCTGGCTCTGTCAAACAGTAGCAAAATCCACCTACCAGCACCTCCTAAAGCTCACTAATTAACATAGCTCAATGACAATTTGCTGTTTTACGAGGGGCTATGTGCCAGACTGTTTCTTGCCTGGTAGCAGTAACTTCCTAGAGTCTTCAATGGTTGACTGGCAACTGCTCAGAGGATTAAACAAATGAGATATAAAATGTAAATCAGTAAGCTTTAGAGGTTACCTTTGGATAAAGCCAGGCTAGCTGTTTCCCCCTGTTTACAGTCTTTGTGCTAAGCTAACTGGCTGCTGGCTGTAGCGTTATAGTTACAGTAGCCTACTGTACAGATATGAAAGTGGTATCAATGTTCTTATCTAACTCTCCGCCAGAGTTCAAATAAGCAAATTTTCCCAAAACAATGTTCTGTGTTAAAGAATTTGAAGACATCTCTAAGGACAGAAAAAAACCAGGGTGTACAGTCTCAGTAACCTCAGGCTTCTAAATAATGTAATTTCACATACTGAACAGTCTTGACTCTCAAAGCGGGAACCTGGGCTCTGTCATCATTAAATGGTAAACACTTCCAGGAAGCTTGTACGACACCTGATGTCCCCTCTTGTCTTTGAGCATTGTCTCGTCACCGTCAGCCTATGTTCTTTCTACTGTCCAAAGCCCTGCAGTCTACGTCAACACGCAAACAGGAGGATGGTTGTTAGTGTTTTGGAAGAGTCCCACTGAGACAGAGGATGTTTGGTTCCTACCCCCCACATGCATACAAACACATACACATACTGCAGAGGCTCTCCTGTTTGATTCCTTGAGTTTCCCAGGAGAAAGGACCTGCCTGCCAGGGGTTTAAAGCAGTTCTTCCTCTTGCAAAGACATTTCACAGGAACGTGTCATTGTTTGTTAGAGGCAGATCTCCTGTGCGTTTGTTTTGACATGGGCTCTTTGATTTTCACACATCAGAGTGACAAACAGGGAGCTGATAGAGATATTAGATCTAATCAGAATTCCTCTAGGTTTCTCTTCCTCTCTTGCACATCCTGTGACCTGTGCTTCGAACTCATCTCATCTCGCTCTTCTCTTTTTGTAAAATTTTGAAGTTTGACTTCAGTAACAAATACTACTGTCTAAGGTTCATTGTTATGTAAAGGCAACATAGACTTTTGACTTTTGAACTACAGTACAGTGCCACAATACCTGAGGTATACAATATCGTTTTAGACATTATCATATCCCAGTGTCGTGTAGAGAAGAGTAATAACGCTGTGAACAGCTGAGGTTTGTTCCTTAATTGCAATTACAGGAAAACACAGAACTTTTGGGAAATGTTTAAAACTATCATTTAAATGGTGAGATCATAGATGTGAAATAGAGCGATTATAGGCCACTAGCATGATCTAAAACTAGGAATATAGGAACTTTTAACAGCTCATAAGTTATGTGGTAAATGTTGATATGAAGACTGAATGCCAAGTATTTAGCAAAATACACTACCGGTCAAAAGTTTGGGGTCACTTAGAAATTTCCATTCCACTCCATTACAGACAGAATACCAGCTGAGATCAGTTGCATTGTTTTTTAACCAGGGCAGCAGTTTTCAGATTACATTATGTGCTTACATAATTGCAAAAGGGTTCTCCAATGTTTTCTCAGTTAGCCTTTTAAAATGATATCAGATTAGTAAACAGAATGTGCCTTTGGAACATTGGATGAATGGGTGCTGATAATGGGTAGATATTGCATTAAAGATCAGCCACTTCTTTCTACAACAGTCGACAACCCTTTTGCAATTATGTAAGCACATAATGTAATCTGAAAACTGCTGCCCTGATTAAAAAAACAATGCAACTGATCTCAGCTGGTATTCTGTCTATAATGGAGTGGAATGGAAATGTCTAAGTGACCCCAAACTTTTGACCGGTAGTGTACATAATGCAGTTAATATTATAGAAAATAACATACTGTTTTGAACCATGAATTATCCCATAAAGGAAGGCACCCATAAGTGTGATTTGTTTGTTTCGATATAAGTGAGATTTGCTGTAAGAGAAATGTTTACAGCAAAAACTCACTGGAAAGCAGAATAATGTGTGTTTTTTCACCTGAAATAGAGCTCCAGAACAAACCTGGCTACATTAGTAATCTATGAACTATTAATAATAATAACAACATTAAAGTTAAGGTTTATTACTTTGGGTACTGCTAGTTATTCAACATTATACAAAAAGGAAAACATGTTGGCAAAAAGACGTACTGTATCTCATCACTTAACCAGTAAAATAAGCAACGGGCCATTCCACAAAACCTTGATTTGGTCCTTGGTGGACATAAAGATCAAAAAACGTTCTGTGTTTGCGTATAGTGGATATTAGCAATGTATTGCACATTCCAGCTCCAACTCTAGCTTCCAACACTGAGCCACCATGGTTTCACCAGGGAATCCTCTTCATTATTAGATCTGCGGTGTTGTGAGCTTTAACATTCCACATTGACAGACTTATTACTGTCCCATATGTGATTCATGATGGAGAAGAAGCAGATACAGTAGAGAGCCTGTGCAGATATATCTTGGAGTAATAAGTTAAAGGCAGCTGGTCTTGATGTTTGGTCATGAAGATGTTTCTCAAGGCTTCCTTAGATTTATTATATGGTGTTTCCTGCATGCTCTTATCCTTTCCCATATGCTCTGAATCCTACTGCATGTAATGCCTGTTGTAGCGTGTAAGTGTTTCCTGCCCTGCCTGGTTGATTTTCTGCTTGTTGGTCCATCTGCCAATCAAACTGTCCTTCTGTTTCTATATTATAAACTTCACCTGTACTGAAGACTGAAGCACTGCATGTGCATGTATTTTCAAATTTCCTCAAAGTAATTACTTTATTATGTGACAAATGATGACATGTTTGTTACTGAGAACATAATACTTTTTTAATTAACTCTGTGGCAAATGATCACTCACTATCACTGTTAACACGTATAGTGCTTCAGATACTATAATAATAAGGATGAAGGATGAGAGGGGTTGCTTTAGAGACAACATATCCGCTTTGCCTTTTCAGCACAATTCACCCCAGCTTGACTTCAGTAGAGGGAGAGTACACTGAGAGTAGTGTTAAAAACAGTGTGGCTCTGGTAATAGTTCAAGCCAGAATCCATGCTCTGCTCCCTCTCCCTTTTCAGCACTCATCGTCGATTGGCCTCTTGAACGTTGCTCTCTTTGGTATCGCTGCCAAGTTATGGTGGTAGAGCCCACTGTGTGTTGTGGGGGCCGACCGGCCACCTGCTTCCAATTTCTGATCTGAGACAGAAGGCACCGTCTATGGAAATGTATGTCAGCCACTGACACCAAGGCCATGGTGTTGACACTATGAGGTAATAAACAGCCTGGACACAGCCCAAGCATGTGCTGAGACGCTGGAGCCTGCTCTGTAATAGTTGCATTTACTCCTGCTTGTGAATGCCACTCTGTCTCACTCTATTAAAACTTGGATTGGGCTTGGCTTTGGTTAAATTGGTGCATGGGTCTGCATGAAATTAAGAGAGTGCAGGCACATATCAGTGTGAGGAAAGAAACCATCTGGACCTTACTAAAGAAGCCTAGCTGTTTTCAGAGCACTTTATAGTAGAGTGATTATGGACAGTTCCTATCACTGGATCCTGTTGTAGTGAAGGTTTTAGCTATGTAATGAGACAGCTAACGACATCAGCAGATATTGGGGGGGGGATTCAGGTTGTGATGACACAGTATTAGATACTAGAAGTAATTACATACAAAGTCTTTTACATTTGGGGTAAATAATTGCCATAGAAACACCACCAACGTAAAAACAGAATTTATTGTTTAAGAAATTACCTTCACCGATAAACGTGCTGTGGACAATGTTATTACCAACTCTGGGGAACTCTGCATGAAAGCTTTACAGTTGTTACAGTGGCAATGTAAATCACTTTTTCTCACATGGGAGTCGTCTTTCTTCATATGAAGTCAAGTGTTTAATCCCCAGGACCTTGGGCTGTCAAGCCATACAGGCTTGGTTTCCTTCCCTATTAAATTAAACACACCTGTCTCTGTGTATGCCCCTACAGTATATGTAAACCTCTGTACATATGCTTGTGTATGTGTGTTGTGCTTATTTGTGTGCCAATGAGATGGAGTTGCAGAGAGTAGCATTCATTGGCAGCTTCTAGCATTTGAAGGAGGGCAGGTTTGGAAGCTTTGGGTATACGTGACTATATGTGTTTGCTTCTATTGGATACAATACTGAATGTATGTCCTTCTTGAAAGTTACCTAAATTAAACTCTACATGTAATGGTTTTAATACAACAGCAGCCATCTGGGACTGTGTCACAGATTATAGAAGACTGAGATGTGGTAAGGACTCAGGGGTGGCCACATGGAGAGTGAGTCCTTGTACAGGCTTATTAGCGTATAGAGGTAGGGAGAAGGAGGTGATTAAAAGGACTGGAGGAAAAGATGCTGACTCAGAGCTCTAGATTTTAAATCCTCAGCGCATTCCTCAGCACGTTCCCTTGTGGTTTGTTTCTGTTCCTGTGAAGAATACCATACTTGAAACATTGCATACAGCTCTGTTACGCTAAAACATGTCGCTCATGCTAAAGCTGGGGGTATAATACTACACATACATTTGTTCACTATTGTGTCCAGATTAAAAGTAAGCAAATTTGGGTTTTTGTGAAATAACTTTTGCTCCATTTTCTGAGCAATTTAAGACATGTGCTTTTGAACTGCTTTCAAATGTGGCTAAAAAATATTAGGATTTTGGGAAAACTCTGGAAAAACGATCTGGTATTGTCCTGCATTATGAATCCTTAGCCAGTGTTTGAGCCGCTCTCTTCCACTGTTTTTACATTTCTTAGGCTGTAATATCATTCATCCCTGCATGTGACTCCTTTGGGCAGAGGGAAAAATCTGCCCTGTATTAATTTTACTGGTATGGCTGCTCCTGCACTGAACCTTAACTAAAGAACCTGTGGAAGAATTCAAAATGGAAAGAAACCATATTTTCTTTCAGATTTCTGGAAGTAATTAAGCTCAAAAATGCAGTTGAGTCAAAATTTCAAGATGTAGTTATAACACAAAAACCTGATTCATTTTGGTGAAAATTGTGGTGTTAAACCCAATTCAGGATGTAAAAATAGGTGAAAGATGATAACTCTGTAACTTCAGGCAACAGTGATGTCTTTCACAGGTCTGGAATGATCCTTCCACCTTAAGTTAACTAACATACCATGCTTACAGTAGAGTTTATCCTCTCTGAGTCTTTCTATGCAGTTAGTTCCACTGCAGAGCTCTGGTCAATTATATGCATTCTATTTTGACTCCTGAGTAACATGAGCCTATTGAACATCTATTTCAAGTATTTCTCTGGCTGTAAGACAAAAGGGCATATTTACAGAACTGTTATAGTTCCAGGCTAAATCATTCTCAGCAAATGAGGTGAAGACATAATCTTGTTTGCAATAACATTTATACACCAAACTCTCTTGCTCTTAACACTGTTTAATCATGGATACTGGACCCATAATCTAAAGAGCCAGTTAAAAGATTAAAGGTCTTGAATTGTGTCAAAAGTGTGCAGCAGACTGTGTTTTGAATTAAGATGTGATGGGAACCATATGGCTGTAATGATGGCAGGCCTTATTGTTTGTTCTGGTCTCATTTCAAAGATTTCTTTGACCAAAATGTAGTCGCTATAGCTGCTGTGGTGCTGAAGTTTTTGAGGTGTGGATGTCATGATGATTTTTATTTTCATAAAGAACTGCAGTGCAGACCACATGATTACCTCTGACAGGTTGGTCTTTGCCTTGGCTTGCAGCTCTCCCATTCTGTTTATTAGAGGTTACTGAAAAGATTCACTGATAACTATGTTAACAATGTAAGCCGTCAGAGACGAACAGATTCCTTTCAATTTGGCTGGATTGGTGTAATATAATTTGAATCATTGAATAATCAGTACTTTTCTCCTTAGACATTTTCTTTGGACATCCAAAACTGTATGAGCAAAAACATTGTGAAGATATTACTTAAGGCAATCATTTATGGTAACGATCAGCTGTTGAAAACTGACTTAAAAGCCACTGCAGCTTCTGGCAGAATACATCAGACCTTCCAGTAATGCAGACAAACTTGTCTGAATCACCAGAGCAAACATTTGAGTGTTTAATTAACAAAACTACAGAGAATCCAAAGGCTGCAAAGCACCAAAGAAATGTCTGTCAAATGTTTTCTTGCTGTGTTTTGAAGATCATTTGCCTGCTGAAAAGGTAAATCGATTTTTAAGTACAAACATTTCCTCTATAAAGATTTAAAAGGCCAGGTGGCGTATTGTTTCAACCAAAGCTGCTGTGAGAAAAGTACAATAACATATTGCTTTTTCCCCCACAAGCTGTTCCACTTTCTGTATTTTTTTTAATTATTGACAGGAAGCTGAACACTAAAGTTGTGTGACTAATAGTGAATCCATCACACGGTCAGGTTGAGGATGTCCAGGATGCACAAGGAGAGGATGTATCATAATTCACTAGATAACAAAGCTGTTGAACAGCAGACATTTTGTGTGACTCTTCCTGTAGATAAACATATGTCTGTCTAGAACAACAATGAGACTAAGATGGCAGTATTCACTTCTTTAAGCTCTGTGTTCCTCAAGTCTGCCATTAACTGTGCGGATGTAGGCATCATATGCCAAGACACAAGCTTAGAGCTAGCATGCCTGGCAAGAGGACAGACTGGATAATGCAAGTGCTACATGCTAAGCATAGCTATCAGAGGAAGAAGCTCGTTAGAGCCCTAATGTACGGTGGCCGACAGGGGCAAACGCACTGCAACTTAATGAAACACACGCAAATAGACAAAACACAAGCAAATTAATAAAACATCTTCATTAATTTGACAACACATGCGCAGCATTTAGCAAACGCGCTGCAAATACACACAACACAACCGGGGCACATTCAATCTCAGAACGGTGTGCACCGTTGTGAAACAGTGTGCAACTGCTTTGAGATCATAGACTGTAAATATTAAGTCTATGTTTGAGATATGTTTTCTCTTGTTTGGTGGGTGTGTCTCTAGTTTATTGGCTCAGGTCACACGCGATACTCAATCAGCAGAGATGTGTCTGTAAATTCATGGTAATAAAAAGGCAGAGCACTCTCTCCTCATGGGGGCGAAAATCAAGCTGTTCCACTTAGTGCTCCCCCTGGAGGCCTGGAGAACTTCCGTTGTGTAATATGCAGCGTTTTTTTTTTTTGTTGCATTTGTTTTCGGGGAGTGTGTGCTTTTCTTTAGCATTGTTTCTGTTTTTTGGATTGTGTGCTTTTCTTTTTGCATCGTTTCTGTATTTGCAGCGCGTTTTTCTAAATGCTACGCATGTGTTGTCAAATTAATGAAGATGTTTTCTTAATTTGCTTGTGTTTTGTCTATTTGCGTGTGTTTCATTAAGTTGCAGTGCGTTTACCCCTGTCGGCCACCGTACTAATGACTACCATATGGCAGGGAAGTTCTCACACACTAAACAAGCACACCCTCATCTCTCCAAATGCATCAAGGCACCATTGTTTACCAGGTTAATGCTGAGCAGGTTGGAGCTATAGCCTGTGTGATTGACCATGTGCTCCCAAAGCTCACTGTGAGATTCATACAGTAGCAGTGCAGCAATCTCAGATTAAAGGATCCTCCTTGAACATGGGTTGGCTATGGCCATGAAGTGTAAGCATTAGCAAAATAAACTCACTTGTAGGGATCAATCATCCTCACTTTACTAACTAATAACGGTTAGTGGTAAATAGTATTGAAGCTGTTTAACTGAGTACATGTGTTACTGGATGTTTTTCTAGGTGTTTCATGGTTAACTTTATAGACATGGATTAAGTCTAGTCCAATATTAAAATCAATTTGTACGGACCATTTTACAATCATTCTAAGCACAAAAGTAAAATCAGCCTGTGAGATGCCAAGTAGTCTCATATTTGCTGAACATAAGGCATTTAAATCTACAGCCACATTTCATACTCACTGTGGAAAACATTTTCTCTCCTATTTACTGGTGAAGCAAACAGGATGGCTTTTCCAGATGTAGAAGTTGACAGATGCTTTCATGGAGATAAAGAGCAAAAGGTTGGACTTTAAGGGCAGTTGTCCAGGTGTTGTTTCAGAACACATTTGTTCATTAATAACTTAAATCTGGTAGGATCATCATCTCAATTGTAGACTTAAGTTCTCAAGACTGTGTGATTAGTAAAACTGTGCAGACTAATGTAAACACCCCATTGACTTACCCTTCACAATGTGCATGTGTGAGTTGACACTTTCTTGCACATCCTCTAAAAGTCACTGAATCCCTTGAATGGAATACCCTCTAAGGCGTACAAGAAGCCATGTTGTTCACTGTTGTTTATCAGTTCATGAAGTTTGCAGTTCATTGTATCATTATTAATACTAAAGAATATACAATTGTGGTAATCATGGCAGTTTTGTTTATGACTGCTTATGAATCACCTTCTGTAATTCAGTTCTCATTTTAAGTGATGCATGTACTTCAGTTTGTGGGCGAAGTGTGCAACCTGTATCCAATGGGTCAAAGTGTCTGCTTACAAAATTAGAACAGCACCCAGTTTGATCATTCAACTCATGAACTCAACTCAGGAAAGATAAGAAATATGTGCACAGCAAGTGGCGAAACTGTGTCCTACTAAGACTGTCCCATCTGATTCAAGCATAAACTATACAGTCTCTAAAAGAATCCCCATTATATTAGAGCATAAATTCTGTGTTTAAGGGACAAATGGGAAACATTTAAGCTGCTGGTGTGAGGTGGTAGAAGCATGTGATCATGTGGTCCAAAACCTTACGTAGACACTGCAGTGAGAAGAGAGGGAAAAATACATGTAGTTTTCCAATGCTAGTTCCTATCTTGATCAAAATGTGACTCGAACACTAGCTCTATGTTTCACTCTATTATAGTGTGCTTGAATGAAGAAATACGGACAATTGGTTTTCTTCCTCACAATTGAAAGCCTTGATTGATTGTATCCCTTTCTCAAGCCAGCCGTCCATTTCATTCAATGCAACATCTTGAAAACAATCCCTGTTTGTCTCGTCTTTATTTACTATTGAGCTGATTGTTGAAGCTCACTTTCCTCTCTGTGACAGGTTCCTTAAAGCTCCTCAGCTGTCTATGAACGACCTTTGACCTTTGGTCTAGTTCACAGGATCTTGTGTTTTTCCTAACAGCCCTTGATGGATCTTTCTTTCCTCTGCTTAAAATACTCTTTAAAGTAACCAGAAAGTGCAACTTGTTTTCTGTCACGGTAGCCACCTTTCCCAAGATACAAAAATATGTATATTGTTGTATGGGCAAAAGCATGGAGCTACAACTCTGTAAATGGTTGAGAAGCATTATTAACATGCTTTTTAAGCTTTGAACAGCAGCATCATACTAGTATAGGTTGATGGGTGCATCTCCAAAATAAAACAAGAAAGAGTCTACAGCCATGCTGAGGCTGTACTTAGGCACAGCAGTGCTTTGAGCTAATTAGTGATGTCAGCATGCTAACATAGTCACAACGACAATGCTAACATGATGTTTAGCAGGCATAATGTTTGTCATGTTCAACATCTTAGTTTAGCATGTTGTGGCTGATGAGAATGTCATTAGTTTTGCAGGTATTGTTTTTTTTTTAAACTGGACACATAATTTCAATAATTAAAAGACAAAAGAGCACCAAAGTGATCACAATATTCACCATGAATGTTTGTACCAAATTTCATAGCAATCCAATACAGTACTTGTTAAAACATTTTACTCAAAACTTACAATATGGTGGTGCTATAGGAAAAGTAGGTCATTAGGATTCATCATCTGAGGAACATAAATGTCTGTACACAATTTCATTATAATCTGTGGAATTTTTGTTGTAAAATTTCAGTTTGGACACAAGTGGATTTTGAGGAGCATGAAAGACGGTACTCAGAACTGAGAGCAATGGTTGATTAGATAATCATATCCAAACAAAACACGTGACCAAACTTTGTGTCTGCCACTTAGTGCTCCCCAAAACATTTTCAAAGACAAAACCGTAAATGCACACATCACCGCAGCAATGCAGCTGCAGCAATGTACAGAGCCAATGAATAATAAATAATCATAATAAGCAATACGTTTCGTTTACCTGCATTTTCAGCTAGCAGATTAAAATAACGAGTGCATTACTGGCTGCGATAAGGCCAAAGAAGAATTCAAAGAGCTGATGGAGCAAAGGAAATGGGAGATGGGAGTGAGCCTATCAAATCATCAGGTGGAACATCTCAGCATTGAAATATTACAAAGCGCAGTGATTTTACAGCCTTATTAGCTGTCTCTACAGTAGTCCTCACAGTTCTTATTTATACCCTATGGTTTATTTGAAGAGTGGATGTTGCAATATCAAATATATTCGGAAAAATCAATTGAGACATTGTTTTTAAGAGATGAGCGTTGCAGACTTTATTCTTAGACTTAGACAAGTTGTTTGATAAGTTGCATTCCTTTTCTATTTCCATTTGTTACAATAGAAATGTGGGAATAGAGACTTGTAGCAAATATGAATAATTCCTGCCAGAGACTTAATTTCCATCTAGAAAGGAAGATACTGTAAATCACTTTAGGTCTGAGTATCACTTCCAACCACTGAGATACAAGCTCTCCACAGTCGTTGAACAGCAACGGGAGACATGCCACGCAGCTGCTGATTCAGTTATTGATCTGGACTTTTTTTGCCTAATGTTTTTAACATGAGGGGAATAGACACATGGTTGAAGGTTTATTGATTTATTTAATATCAAAGTAGTTTTTTTAGAGGGAGGAGGAGCGTTGGTCCTTGTAGAAATTGGACAGGGGCAGGGCATGGATGTATTAAGAGGGGCAGGGGCGCCGTATAGGGGGGAAAAGTTAGGACAATTCCAAGGGCCCATGACTGACAGGGGCCCCAAAAATAGGTAAAAACTAATATAAAATTATTAAACCATCATCATTCAGTATATATATTTCAAATATAATAATAAAATTAATGATCTCTTTGTTTTTACTTGTTTTTGGCAGTAAAAGTTAAATATCCCCATTGACCAAAAAATAAACATCCATATTTACAATGGACAATGACAATGTTGCCAAGTAACGTTAAATCAAAATCTGGTTTTCAAAAAAGGAAAGAGAGAAAAGAGAGAGAGGAAAGACAAAGGAAAAGGAAAGGGTGTCAAACTGTAACCCAGTTTTTCACCAAGAAAGGTGGGTAGCCTATAGTCTGTGAGTGGTATTAACCTGTCGGCCTAATGTCCATAGTGAAATAAGCTAGCTAGCTACAGACTAGTGTTAGCCTACATTTAATCACCATTTAATCAGTGCAGGGAAACGTTTAGCAAGATATTTCATATTAAATCACTGTCCCTGCCCCTTTTAGCAGACTTAACAACAGATGAGTCAGCAGCACCCCAGTCTCCCCCTAACTGTGCCCCTCCCTGTCCCAGTGAAGAAGGTGAGCAACATTGTGTTCAATGACATGCCAGTTAGCATCATTGAAGGGAGTCTGTGGGGATTTCTCTGTTTCTCTTGCTTTTTTTACCATTACAAAAAAGAAAATGAAATATTTATTAATGACAGAAATTCAAACACATTAATAACAATTATTTTCTCACATAATGATCATTATGAAATAAAATAAAAAAACGACCTACTGTCTGTACTGGATGCTGGACAGTTGGAAACAGTGAGTAGCTTACCTGAGCCTGCATGTAAGATACAGACAATATTAACTGTATTGAACTACAAGAAGCAAGACAGTTGCAAGCCTTTAATTAAAGTTATGTAAAGCTTTTGATGGAACAGTTAGGTCCTAGAGATGTGGTGACAACAGCTGCGCAGAGGGGGCCCAATTTGATTTTTTGTCATGGGCCCCAAAATTCCTGGTGGCGCCCCTGAGGGGAGGTACTGTACTGGAGAGGACAAGTAATGTCAATAACACCTAATGAGATAAGCAGGAATCGGGACTCCTTGGCCAATGTTTGTCTACAGAGAACACAAGAACATTCAAGCAGCTGTCTGTTCTCTCCGTTACCTGATGGGAAAGCATTATCGCTACCATTCTTAAACCAACAAGAGACCAACACTTTCCATTTGACTCTGAACTACGAATTTGAAAAATAATAGTATTTCAAAGTTGCATGTAAGACAGCACAAATAAATGGTGTCAGAGAATGGCTGAGTTTTAAAGATATGGAAAAAGAAGACATACAGATGTGCTTCCAAAATGTATAAAATAATGTCTCTGTTGACGTAAATGGTATGTGTCAGCTATCCTGTCAGTCCATCACTGAGATGAAGATTGATCATCCAGATTTGTAGGTACGAGCTCAGAGGCCACACGAGGGAGTCAGGACTGGTAAATATCGAGGAAAAGGCAGCAGGTGTCTGGGTATCAGGGGTCATGGACCCAAAGGGGTAACATTTTTAATAAATTATGTGTTGCTTCTATACCAAATAAATACTGGGTGACAAGTTTGTTCCTGTCGGGTTTCCATGATATCATGATCTGTTGTCCTGAAACATGTATGCTTGACAGAAAGAGAATCATGGAAGGGACGGTTCCCCCAAAAATCTTAGCAATAAATGCATCTTTTCTAAGGCAACGAACATGATTGTGTAGTGTACTGGATGCATTAGGAAAAAGGCCCAACTTGTTTTGATAATGTTATATTGTTGAGAACTTTTATCTTAGAGGATAAAAGTCCACTATTGACATCGGGCAGGTCCGTGGAGACTTAAAAGAATTGCATGCATGCATCTGTGTAATGCGTGTGGGTGGGCGGCCTGTGTGATACATCCCTGATGCACGACAGCTGAACCATGGCATCGTAATGCCAACATGTGTGAGTAACACTGTTCAGATTCAAAGTCAAATAGATTGGTTTCCATGAATACTTTGTGTTGGTCACAGTTAATCAGATTGTCTCTCTGAGAGACAGCAAGGGGCTGTTTACAGGTACAGTACACATGTAATGAGATATACTGGGTTAATAAGGCAATAAACCACTCAAGGCCATGGTTCACAATGAGCATCTGAGAGCTCTTGTTATGCACAAGGGGAAGGTTTAACGTGCCCCATCTGGAAATATTTATGATTACTTTTCTATTAGCAATCCTGTTTATGTACAACAATGAATAAAAGTAGTTCCAACCTCCAATTCTATGCTCAGGACACCTATGTTTTAAACTAAAAGTCTACTAGTGTCCATAGACTAGAAAAACAAAGCATCTGTGACTGCACCTATACATTTCTGAAGAGATGTTTAAAAGTTTGTATTTGGGTTTATCGCTTGCCACCATCTTTGTAGGTATTACAATTTCTAAAAAGTCATTGAATAATGTGCTCAGAAAGTGTGCAGATACCATGTTGATTCTTCTCAGCTTTGTCTTCAGAGCAAAGCTCCATTCTTCACCTCCCTCCCACTGATTGTTGTACAAACCATTCGTGTATTTCTTTGGCTGCATGCATGACAGACTTGTCTTCAGTAAATCTACTTATATTTCATTCAATCGCTGTGGATCAATCCCTTAAGTCTCTCAAATGATGATACATTATGTAGTTAAATCTTTTCATGAATGTTTGGTCCAAGAGTCACTAACAAGTCAGCTAATCTCTTTGTCCTGTTAAAGCACTTTTACTCCAGAATAATGTTAATTTGATGACCGTCAGGTTTGGTCAGAGATGCAGAGCATGAACTGATGACATTTTTGAAAGGCCGAGCCACAAAGTCAAAAATGGCAACATTTGGAAACCAGGATCATGAAACTGTGTTAAATTCTGTCTTTATTTGAGGCTGCAGTTAAAACAAGGGTTATATTTACGAATGGTCATGAGTTGGCTGGCAGTGCAGTTTGGTCACCACATGCTAGGCATTGCTAACTGGTCACTCTTGAGCAACATGTGACTTGCTGCTTAGTAAATATCATGTTGCCCAGAACCTTCCTCAATGCCCTGTCAGGGCCTGAATGTTGAATGTTTGTTCAAATTTGGTTTCTCTCTCTGCTCGCCATCTTCTTGATGATGATGGCAAATGACCCCGAGCTGATCTGGAGAGCTCACAAGGGCTCTCAGGAGCTGCGGGATCAAAGTGGGGATGTGTAAGGGGGCATAGCCCTGAGGTTATGGGGCCATGTCACTTCCCTATTAGTTAATGAAAAGTGCAGAGCAAGGTTGTTTCTCAGTGTGCAACTATGTGTGTGAACATTTTTCAGGTTTAGACAGAAGTTTTTTTTAGATCCCCCCTTAGTGAGGGGAAATGTGCTGAATGCTGGACTACTGTGTAAGTAAAGGCTTGTAAAAGCCAAGGCAGGGTAGCCAACTGCTGTGAGCAAGGTCACCCTGCCATTTGATTATCCATTGCTGAGGAAAAAAATGCACATTGCCAACATTTGCATGTAGCAAAGCCTAAATTTGAAACAATCTGCCCAATAAATCATCATCTGTAGAAATTTCTAAAACAAGTCAAGCCTCTCCAGATGTGATTACACTGCCTGCCCTTAGAAACCAAGTGTGGGTGTGGCCTGAAAAACAATCATGGCGACCCATCCTTAGTTTCTGAGGTCCTGCAAAATTCTACAGAGGGCCACATTACCAACAATTCCACAATTCAAAATATATAGCAAACATTTTTGCAGTGTTCATAACGCTACTTTCCTGGCTTTTCTTGTCACCAACGTTGCTGATGCATTACCTGCTGCAGACTTTATTACATAAGAATGTAAATCAGGAAATAAACAATTATTACCCTTTACTAGCTGATGTAGTAAGTAGTAATAACTACTGAAGAAAAACATTTGTTTCTGTGAGCTTGCTTCAGCTGCTGTTCTTCTATGGTTTGTTTCACCTACTGTAACAAACACGTTCATCTCTCTTCCTCTCCACGGGGAAGATTCTTGGGAAATACACATGGTCGTAATAATTCAGCACCACCCGTCGAAACTACTGTGCTTTGCACCCCATCGATTAAAACAGTCTGAATAGAAAATCGATAATGCATCTCACATGGTCAGCTGGAGACAATTTCGCCCTCCTAGACTGCTGTGGTTTTGTGCCATTTTGCGTCAATGTGTTTTTTGTACACGTTTATTCATGTGCACACATATGGAGGAAAATACATGTTTTCTGAGCAATACAGGGCTGATTATCATACCCTTGTCTGTTTATAATACTGGCCAAGTTGTCCATGCTCCATGGGTATCTTCCTGGTTAGAGAAACAGATGAAATACAGTGTAGACATAACCTAAAACAGAAATTGTTTTCAGGTTTTTTACCAGAGGGGCTTTGGAGTGCATCTATGTTGGCTTTTGCTTATTGGCAATGCATTTAACAATATGTGCTTTAGATTAACCTTTACATAAATTCCTAAACACCAGGGGATGGGACATTACACTGTGCCCATACAAAGCCTAAACAATTATTCAAAACCTTAATTACAAACTTGGTAATGATCAGATGCACTTCCTTGTTTATTAAAGAAGAGCCATAGGCAACTGTGGGTTAATTTCACAGAGTAACCACCTGTAATTTGATACACCATGATTATATAGGCATACCTTGATTTATCATGTACTCTTCATCTACACAGACAAAGTGGCAAACATATTGTTAACTTAAGCATGCTGCTCTCTACCTTCTGCTGACTCCTGTCTTTTTTATTTCAAAATTGTCTGCCCAAGTTGTGCTTCTGAAATTTCTGTTTCTGTTATTCAAAGATAAACAAACTATTGCTCAACATGTAGCCAAGGAATCCCGTTAAGTCCTTTAACAGATCGGGGACAATACTAAATTACATTTCCTGTCTTCTCTGTTACCTTAGTCTTCCTCTTTGACAGGGGGTGTCCATGCAAGTGCAATGCATTTCTCTGTCACCATCTCCTGAAAAGTTTGGCTAAGTTGCTGCCTCATAAACTAGAACTACTGTAGCAGTAACAGCAGTTTAATCAGTTTCTACAAGCATAAGGATAAAGTTCATACAAAGATCTATGGACATTAAATGGAATACTGTGTCCAGGAACATTCTACATTTGCGAGAGAGAATAATAGTTTCCATCGGAAAGTACTCATTGACCACCATCTGACAGGCATCCAAGATTCATCTTACCTCTTGTTAATACACATACCATTTCCACTTATAACAAAGGCATGAAACAACATCAGGGGTGCATGCATTTCTATCACAGGAAAGTTAACAGAAACACAATTGTTTTTTCAACTTAATTCGTAAAAAAAAAGCTATCATAAACTCTGTTTTGATATATTGTATGTTACACCACATATATAGCAAGTATATTCTGTTTAGCACCACAATGTTTTTCTTTTTTACTTGAATATGACGACTGCAAATATTTAATCAGAAACTAACTACTTAGCAACAGCGACATTAGGCAAATCTTTCCTGTCACACATTTTAGCCAGTGATCAGTACACTATGAATGTAATACTGGTAGCCATATTGATGTAACAGATTAATTAAGTAAGCACTTTTGCATATAGCAAAGTCAGATGTGTTTAAAGACATTCTTTGGTGGTGATGCACAGCTGATACGAATCAATATGCAGTATGAGGAGCCTGAGGGAGTTTGCTGGTGTACAAGAGCTAAACAAGTAACCAACCTGGAAACCATTTCACCCTCAGAGATGAGTAAGAACATGAGAAACATAGGAAGACCATGAAAACTGTTATTATGCTTTACAGAGTGGGCTAACATAAGGCTTATTTGGAAATAGCTGATGCAATAAAGTGATAAGGAAGAAGATTCTGGAGACTGTAGATCATTTTCAATTTCAATCTTATGAAGTTGGTGAGCCGTTGGTGAAACGACAGTTTTTTTTACATATGGGAGTTCCCTGGCATCAAAGCATTTCTGTCACAGAGCTTGCCTCAAGAGCCAGCAGGGTCATGCTCTACAAAGTGATGAGTGAAAGTAAACGCTGTAAAGGTTTTGTTGATTTCCTTTCTGCTGAAAAGGGAAATAACTAAACAGCATATGAAGGAACTCCACAAAGAGCGAGAAAGTTTAGCTAAAAAGGTGTGAGAAACCTTTCTGTTTCGTGGACTGTGCATTATGTTAGTAAATCTGACCTTTTAATCCTTTTCTTTCAGATGTTAACGAATGTGAAGTGGATGAAGGTGGCTGTGAGGGGTACTGTTGCAACACCATCGGCAGTTACTACTGCAAGTGTCCTGAAGGCAGTCGACTGGGGCCAGATGGCAAGGCATGTCACGGTAAGATGGACATCTAGATGTAGCTGCTGTGCACAAACATGGACAGATTGTAGCAGGCTCTCTGCTTAGGCTCTTATTAGTTAGAATGAAAATGAATTTACCAGTAAAGATGTCTGTTGTGTTTTCAAACAAACTTATATACTACATGTAATAAATTATATAATAAATAAACTATTACATGCCCATAATTTTTAAAAATATTTTTTCCCCCAATATTACACAATGACGCATACTGTAACAACTTACTTTTAGTCTTATAACAAATGTATTCCTCTGCTTAGTGAAATAGGAACAACATGTGTTATAGCACATAATGGGGTCAATTATAAGTTTATCATGTGAAGCTGTCATTATAAAGTAAGGCCTAACAAACATGTTGAATCCATTTTCAACCTCATAAAACATTTGCCAAGATTTTCTTTCATGTTCTGAAACATGCATTGTATACATCAGCTTGAGGTCTTGATGTCTTGAGTCTCTCAAAAACAATATAAGAACCCACTCATTCAATAACCCTTCAGCATACCTTTAAATTCATGCTTTTTCCTGTTCCTAATTCTAGTATACAAAAACACAACTTTCCAAAACATTGTTTGACGAAGATCCAACATTTTTACGCTGCACAGCTGGAATGCTAAATACGTATTACCAAAAAATAATAACATTGGTGTGTTGGTTGCCATATTTTCTAGATGCATAAAATAAATTTGTTCTAGGATAATATGTTATCCATTTGAATGAATTTAATGGCCCTTATGATTGTGCAGAAAGGTCAGGTCATCAAAATTCAATTGTCCAAACTAAGTTGACCAACTGAAATCTACTTAACCGTTTAGACTCCAGGTTGTAAAGTGCTGAAGCAAGCACACACATAGCACCTCTTTTTAAAAAGCTTTTCTTCTCAGACGGCATGCTTTCTCAGTTTGGCCGTCTCGGCTGACAGAAATATGCCGAGTTAGTGCTGGGCACTGAGGCCCATTTGTTCTTTAGAGCTACAGGTGAGAACAAGTACCCCTGCTCTTTAACCTTTAAAACAGGATATTGTGACTTAGTAATACTTTAAAGTCTAACTAGTGGAATAGACAAACAGAAGCAGCTTCAGCAGCTGTCAAGTTCTTATTTTACGGGCTTTTGTGTTAATTGTATGTGTGGTCATATTTATGGGGGAAGACAGCGAGGTTTGAACTGTTGAAGAAACATAAACCAGTGAACCAGAGTTATTTTCATAATTTCTTAGGGACTTTTAAAGTTAGTATGCCATTTTGGAAACTGGAAATGTGTGAGATCAATTCCCTTGACATTTAGAGTCCACTGAGTTGCCTCTCTACATTGCTCTTTTTTTATCAAATTAATTCAGATAAAAATGTAGTCAAGATTGTAAGAACTAATCATACTAAGTGCTAAAGCAAACACATACTATAAAGGTCACACATTAAAATGTTTGCTCTCACACCAGAGTGCCTCTGATCCTCTTGTTTTTAGTGAATGAATTTGCTGTGGCGCTCATTCTAAACACCACCTGTTCATTTCTTTCTGCCACCAAAGCAGCGCTCCCAAATGTTTGGTCTTTTACATTGTCTAGTTGTAGATGCTAGCTCAGCAGCTCTGCTTCGAGCCAGACGGTGTCACGCAATACCATACAGACCTTGTGCCCCTCAACCTCCAACACCACCACCATCACTCCCACCCTTGCTGCCGCACACACCACTGCACCCACCGATGAAAAGCAGCCATTGTGTGTCTCCCATTGAAATCCTCTCACATGAGGAGACCAATAAGTATATTAACCTTAACAAACCTCCCCCCAGCGTCTATTGTTTTGCATGTTAGGCATCCTCTACAATAGCTCCCAAAGTGCTAAAGTACAAAATAGCCCAGAATGACAGGTTCATGAATATGTGATTCTTCATTGGCCGTTATCTAGTGATTATTTGTTTCAGTGCTCAGACGGATGTCTTAATAAATTGCGAAAATGAATTTAAATTCCTCAATCACACTATGTGCAGGGTATGAAAAGGATTATTTTACTGGTGAAAAGCCTTCATTATCCTCCCCCGCTCCCCCTACATCTCCTCTCTGCCCTTTAGCTTCTATTATTGGAAACAAGCTAATTAAAATAGTCTTGAGATCATTTTGGAGACGGCTATTCCCACGGGTCTGTCAGAGTGGCGAGAGTGCAGGGAAAGACTCGCGCACACACACACGCAAACTATTTGAAAACGATTTCTAATATTTGCACTACTCTGGAAGTGCTTTGACCTTTGAGAAACCTAAATGATGGTAGTGTTGCATGCTCAAAAATAAACTAAACCACATGCTTAGTGTTTAACAACCCCCTCCCCCCCTCCAACCTAATAAAAGGTAAATTGCAACATTATTTCCCCCTCACACACATACACTCTGTCATCACTAGTATGAGTCCGAAAAAGCCCTTGCGAGTCAGAGATGACAACCGGGAGGAGGTTAGGGAGGATATGTGATGTGTTGTCCAGATGTGTAGTAAAGCCTGATTGTCCTTGAGTAGAATGTTCAAGTACGTTGTCTTCTTTCAGCTTGCTCCTGTCTCTGTGGAACATGAGCCTCAGCCTGACACATGTGCAGCCATATGCAATTCCTTCCTGTGCAGGAAACAAATTGATTGCATGCACACTACTGCACGAACAGCGTGATAAGCCATTCATCATTTCATCCCAAAGACATTATACATGTATATTTTTTCCTGGAGAAGTCAGAGCACAGGGTCAGTGTTGGTATTGTGTTGGTAGTGATTCAGTTTCTTGCTCAATGCCCCACAGAACTTTTTAAAATAAGTTTTTAGTATTTGTCTTCACTATTAAAATAGGAAGTGGCGATAGTCGGGCTTAAACATGATAGCTGATATACTCAGAAGTAACAAAAAATATAAAACGGAGAATAAATTTGAGATCTGGTCAAAATTATACAATTACAATTACATCTGTAATACTAAAAACTCTATTCGGTGTGCTGCACATGGAATTTTTAATTAGACTACTTCAAAGAAGTAGAATGCAAAAATAGCTCAATTTAAGCTTACATTAATTTATTTTCCTACAATTGCTCTCAATCTGTCATTGTTCAACCAAGCAGAGAGGCCGTTTATATGGGCTTTTTAATTATGCCATGTTCAGGACCAACATGCTTATAAATGAAGTCCTTCACACAGTCAGAAGCAGACCAACATTCCTAACAAGTCTGATGTTTTAATGTCTGCTGAAGTGGTTCTTGTTATTGTGCAGTCTTGTGGTTTATGGCAATATTCAGTTGTGAGTAGTTTTTTAATGAGCATGTGCATGGTTATGAGTATGTGTGTGTGTATATATGTGTGTTCAGATGTTAATGAGTGTGAAGAGCTCAATGGAGGATGCCAGCAAACGTGTGTCGACACACCAGGCTCTTATCACTGTGAGTGCAGTGAAGGCTTCCGCATGCACGCTGATGGTCGGACCTGCATTGGTAAGTACTAAACAGAAGTATTTATTGCACTTGTGGTAACCATTTCGAAAGTCAATTTACTCCTTCCCATGCACTGCATTTTCTTCCCTATTAATATCACTGGATTTGTGCAAACATTTCCTCAGTGGCGTAGAGGAATGACACATATACAATGCAGTATGAAAAATTAGGCTTCTGGGGTTAGATGTAGTTGCTCTGTATAGGAATAGTTTTATATTTTGAGAAATACGCTTATTCACTTTCTTGCCACGAGTTAGATAAGAAGATTAATACCACTCTAATATCTGTATGTTATACAAAGATTATATAATATTAAAGTATTAGAACCACAACTACCAACTTTGACAGTGTCAGCCATGTGTGAGAACACCTGGAAGAATATCCCTATCTCTGAATTATGCAACACATTAAAAAATAAGATTTCGGGAGCGACCTTTGCTCCGGGTCCGCAACTCCGCATCCGCCGCATCCTCCACATCCGCCGCATCCTCCACATCCGCCGCATCCTCCACATCCGCCGCATCCTCCACATCCGCCGCATCCTCCCCACCAAATCAGCATCACACAAACACACCCCCTCATGTGTCATATGTCATATCAGTTCTGACCCTTAGCTAACCACGCCCACTTCTCTAAACAAACCAGACTGATATCATAACAAAGTACTTTACCAAACTTTAGCACCATAAAACCTAGGTAATGAGTGAATTTGCTACTCGCTAAAAATCTGAACTCCTTTTTTGCTCGTGGTCTAATTTTTTTAATACATTTTGGACTGCAGCATTGTGGTTAAGGATAGTGATGGAGGCAGAGGGATAGCTAATTGTGTCTGTTGAAGTAATCAATGTTAAAAGCCGGCCGTTCTCTCTTTTACAGCCCCTCAGTGTCATCATGTCTGTGTTTAAAGCACCCAGAAGGCACACAGCTGCTTTTCATATTTGGCACATCATTAAAACACAGGAGTAATGGGATGTAAAGATCATTAGAAAGTAACCAGCGGTACCCACTGGACCAGGCTTGGCTATCATTTTTCAGTTTCCAGCCTTTACCCTAGAGTTTTCCATAATTACATGGCTGCAGAGTGGATGTGTGAAAGCCATTTTAGATTTCCAACAAATTCAATTATACCTGTCAACCTGTGTGAGTTCAGATTTTGAATATCCTAAAACTGGTCAGAGTTTCATCCATTAATTAATATAATTGGACACCAGAGCTGATGTGTGTTTATGCTTATCTACCATGTTTGTTTCTGTGTCTTTCTTCCTCATAAGCTGTGAACTCTTGCTCGGTATTGAATGGTGGTTGTGAGCATAAGTGTGTGGACATGGGGAACAATCACTACAAATGTGACTGTCGAAAGAACTATCAGCTGAAGAGAGATGGGAGACACTGTGAATGTAAGTCATTTTGCCAACAGATGTTCTCATAATGCGAGAATATATCAGACATTGCTGGACATACAGTGTTCAGTAGAGTAGGTTATCCGATATGAGTTAGGTGCTTCTAAAGTTGCAAATTGGACCAAATTACAGCAGAAATAAGGAGTGTGCAAGGTAGGAAGAAAGGAAGTAGAGAGGAAAGGAACTTGAGAAGCAGCTTTGGAAACAGTTACTGTACAGTAAAGAGCAGGAATTCTGATTTCTCCTGGACTTTCAAATGTTTTTTGTTAGTTTTACTTGGGATCTTTCAGATATCATATCCAGACTCACTTTTGTAAATATTCTGAATAAGAAGCTGCACATACATAAGTCAAATGTACATGTTAATCTGGAGTTGAGATATGTGCTCATGAACTAACCAGCAAGGTCAGAGAATCACCTGCTGTGCTGACATGGCTACATTTTTGTGTATGTGTGTGTGTCTCTCTTCTCTCTGCCTGTGTGTGTGTGTGTGTGTGTGTGTGTGTGTGTGTGTGTGTGTGTCAGTGAGGGACCCCTGTGAGGACAGGAATGGAGGCTGCGCCCAGCTGTGTCTTGCAGAAGGCGGCCGGGTTCACTGCAGCTGCCGACCTGGTTTTACACTGGCTGGAGATGGCAAGAACTGTGAAGGTGAGGAATCACACACACACACACACACACACACACACACACACACACACACACACACACACACACACACAGAGGTGTCCACAACACACCCTGCCGCTGCTCAGCTCCGTCTCCTTCAGCACCAAACATTTTGCCGGAGCTTCAGCCCCGAATGTTTTGAGTGTAGCCCCGAATGTATTTTGAAAAGTTGACTGACAAATATGAAACTGGACGTCGCTTAGTGTCCACTCTCGCTGTAAAAAGCTGTGCAGCTTCAGGTTTATAAAGGTCTGCTGTCGACATGCTGCAGCAGATGTGTCGCGTTTGAGCTCTGTATATTTCTGCCGGAGTTTCGGGTTTCCACCTCCGATGTAGAGCAGCGTTCAGCCACTTCCCTAAACGTTCGCTCATCCAGAGACCAGAGTCTCAAACGGGGCTTTGTGTCTGTCAGAAGGTCTGAGATCTACCATATCAGCAGAGCAATCACGTAATGCACAGCAGACTATGGTGCAGGTAGATTATTTTCTGAAATATAGTGACTTTATTCTTGTAATAGCCAATTTTAACTTTATTTTTCACAAAATATCACTCCTCCAAACCTCAGAGAACACAGATGGGATGAGATATATTTTGAATGTGCACAAAGTTTTGGACATTAGCAGAAATCTTGCTTAAACATCTGAAATATTACAGTCCAGGGGTTTATTAATAAATTAAAATGAATAATGTATCATTGAGGTGAATAATTGTCATATGCACATTTAAGGAGGTTATATCCCCAACAAAAGACGCAAAAGAGGAGGGAAGAATAAATGATGCCTAAGCTACATGTGTGCTGACTCAGATATAATTAGAAAAGTTGATCCAAAGGAGATTAAATAGATGAAAGCAATACAAAATGCCTAAGAGCCTTATTGCAATATATTCCATTATGTTTTTATATTTGGATTGTAAATATATTGTTTCCCTTTAAATAAAGATATTTCCAGCATATTGATTCAGAAAAAGGTAGAAATAGGTGCATAAAAATTCACCAAAATGCAGGAAATAAAGTGTTTAATGCTAAAAAAAAAAACCTTGCATCATAAGTCACCAAACAAATCTGGAAACAAAACCTTGGCCTTTGGGTTGCCAGACCAGTTATGATTAGGCCAAATAGTAGCGCCATCTAAATAACATCTACAAACTGGTCAGCTAAAATGAACATACACTGGTTATTACAGTTTTTCTCAATTGCTTAAACACATTTGCCCACTCTGACATCACATTTTCAAAACAGTTAACACACAGGATAAAACTGAAGCTCAATGGCCAAAATGACTCATTTTGTTAGCAAAATGCTCTAACACTCACAAAACATTAAAAGCATGCAACATAAGCAAATATTTCCATCAAACACCACAACTTGTGGTCAAATTAATTTATTATTTCAATCAATCATTACACAATGGACAACAAAATACAAAATACAGCCATCAATATGAAATATGACACTTTACAAACTCAAATGGATACTGAAAAAAAGAAAAAAAGCTATCAAAGGAAACTTATGGGTGGTAATACCTTTAAAAAAAAAAAAAAAGATATATTTTATCTTTCACATTTAGTCCATTTGTTCTTGACGATTATGCCACAGGTTCTCAACATCGCATTGAATGTTTTCCCTTGCAATGCACCGAGGGAAATACCTCCTTGCATGGCGCATCCATCCCTGGCAGTCCTCTGCACCTATTGCCAGGCAACCAGCATTCATTGCCTCCAGGAGGGGCATCTGCTCATATGGCCGGTGATCATACACCTTCCACCTCCAAGCAGAGAAGAACTCCTCGATTGGGTTCAGAAAAGGGGAGTATGCAGGAAGGAAGTGCACCATAATACGAGGCTGTGCTGCAAACCATTCGTTCACAAGGCGAGAGTGATGGAAAGCCACATTGTCCCAAATTATGACATACAGAGTCATGCCAGGCCTCAACAGCCCTCTCTCTTCGGGTGGAATCAGTATTTCTTTCAATGAATCAAGAAATGTGATGAGGCGTTCTGTATTGTATGGGCCAATGGTTGGTATGTGGCAAAGGACCCCATCATTGGAGATGGCAGCACACATGGTGAGATTGGCACCCCTCTGACCTGGCACTGTGACAGCGGCCCTCTGCCCAATGATGTTCCTCCCGCGTCTCCTCACTTTACAGAGGTTGAAGCCGGCTTCATCCACAAAAATTAATTTGTGATGTGCCCCCTCAGCTTCAAGCTCCATTATTCTCTAAGAAAAAGTACAAATTCATAAAGCAAATTACAGTATTCCAGTCGCATGTAACTATGGTAAACAAGGTATTACAATAACAAAATCTGTACCTGCACATCCTGGAATCGTGCCTCCTTTACGATGTCAGAGTTTCTTTGAAATGGAACTCGGTACAGCTGCTTCATTCTGACATGGTGTCGTTTAAGGACTCGATCTATAGTTGCCAAACTCACACTGTTTATATTTCTAAATGCTCCCTGATCTGCAATTACGGCTGCCTGGATTTCACACAGTCTGATTGCATTGTTTGCCACTACCATATCTACCATATCTACAATGGCAGACTCCTGTTCAATACTAAACATCTTTCCTCTGCCACCAGTGTGTGGTAATGTGTGGATCCTATAAAGTAAAAGCAAAAAGCATGTCAAAATTGACATTACTGTATGACAGTCACATAAATGGGATTGATAAAACATCTGCATTACTGTAGACAGTTTGTTCTGCTAACAGGGCAATACAGTAAAGCTGAAATACACAGTGGTATACATTACAGTAACACTGTGAATTACCTGTTCTCATTCCGAAAAAGCCTGACAATAGATGACACAGTGCTCCGAGTCAGAATGGGCTGGACCCTTTGTCCCGCCTCTCTAAAGGACCAGCCATGATTGATGACATGGTTAATAATTGTTGCCCCAATTTCATTTGAAACTTGAGCTGGATTTTGTCCTCTTGCTGCTGCAGCTCCTCCACCACGCATACGGGCTCCTCTTCCTCTGGCCCCTCTGGCTCCTCTTCCTCTGGTCCCTCTGCCATGGCCTCTTACTCTATGGCCTCTTTGATCCATGCTTGCAAATAGCAACACAGAGGTGGCATCTTTTATAGATGGATGAGGACTGTTTGCTGATTGAAGAGTTGTGCAAATTAGTTTCACACAGGTGCATAGAGTTTTCTAATTATGCAAGTACTTTCTATCAGCTGTGAATAGATGTTTTCCTTTTGTTCACCACAGTGAATCCAATAGAGTTCGGGGTCTTTCAATGAGATCTGTGGTAACTGTTTTGACAAAGGGTGTGAAAAATGTGTGAAACAAATGAAAAAGTGTTAAAACATTTGCAAGAGAAGACTTCTGCTGTGCTAATAATGTGATGATGAAGATAAAGCGGATCCCAGTTTCATTTAGTGTGTCTTAGCAAATGAGAAAAACTGTACTGTACGTAGCTTTCATGCCAGTGACATTTGTTGACAAATTTGCCTTCTTGCAAAGAATTGGATCCAGAATCAGAAATGCTTTGATGCAAATTTTATTGATTCCATTGATTCTTATTTTGAAACTATGGCTGAAAACTGAAATACTGTAAATATTACACAAAATACATGTAAACCAGCATACAATCTATTAGAGTATAAGAAATTAAGAAGATAAAAATAAAATCTATTACAGTAAAGTATAAACATCTATTACTGTAGAGTATAAGAAATAGCCACTATTGATACTAAGTCTCTTCTGTCTTAGACCTCTTCCATCCATGTTGGCAAAGAACAACACAGACGCTGCACCTTTAAGGCCTGCAGACTGATTGCTAGTTGAAGATTTGTGTGAAGGAGTGTCAAACAGGTGCTTCAGTGATTTCATACTGATGGAGGTAGTTTCTAATAGTTAGGAACAGATGGTTTCTGTTTGGTTACCATAGCTCAAACAATGGAGTTTGGACTGCTTGAATGACAGCCGTGTTAACTGTTCTGCAAAAGGGTGGGGGAAACGTGTCAATCCAATGAGAAAGGGTTAACACATTTGCAAGAGGTGTCTTCTGCTCTGCGGAGACAGTGATGATGAAAACCGAGTGGATCCCAGTTTCTTTAAGCAGGTCAAAGCAATCAAGAAAAACTGTAACATGTCCAATCTGGATAACAGAGGACATGTCCTGGGTAACAGAAGATCTTCGTTATCCAGGAAGGACAAACTGTTATCCAGGAAGGACAAAAACATGATTTTCCCAACAAAACTCTGTCAAACATGGCATACTCAGCTACAATATATCTTAGCCTTTAAAACGTTAATGCCAGATTTCACATGAAATAGGCATTTTTTAAATATCAAAACATCAAATATATTTTATTAGCGTTATCCAGAAAGACACGTGATTTTTGGACATAGTTCACCAGTGACCAAAAAAGCAAAATAAAAACTTTTTGAAGAGAGAATTACTAAACTCTCCAGATGTTTTGGGGTCCTCCAAAATCTTCTCTATGCTGTAATATCATATTTCATGACTATGCAATTGCATTATGGGTAATATATGGAGTTTAAGGTCTGTTACCCAGGAAGGACATTAGGGAAATCCAAAAGTAAGGACAAAAGTATTTCTTGAGTAACATTTTAAATAAGGGTAGGATTGTTACTATATTTGTAGGTATCACTGCAAACATCGACACAATTATGCCAAAGTAGATAATTAATTCTCTTATTATTATTTTTGACATTTTTGTCACATTTTTATACTTAGATTTTAAGCCCGGACGTTACCCAGGAGGGACAGTTTGGTACTTCTGAGCTCAATAGCTCTTTGAATTTAATTTTTTTGCAATAAATACCTATACAAGTGAGTAAAGAGGGTAGAGTTGAGTAATATAATGTAGTTTTTTAAAATTCATATTTATCTTTTGCATTATGAATAAGCTTTGGACACCATAATTGACATGCCACGTCTTTGACCCATATACTTGTGCGCTGGTGTGTGCGTCGAGCCGGCAAGACGACCAGCCACGCTGAGGCGGTACTAAAATCTGCAATGGAAAACGGACGCACAGTGTGCCGAGTCGAGTCGAGTCGAGTCGAGTCGAGTCGAGTCGAGTCGAGTCGAGGCGAGCCGAGCCGAGCCGAGCCGAGCCGAGCAGGTCGGAAAAACGCCATTAGTCTATGGCCTCTTTGATCCATGCTTGCAAATAGCAACACAGAGGTGGCATCTTTTATAGATGGATGAGGACTGATTGCTGATTGAAGAGTTGTGCAAATGAGTTTCACACAGGTGCATAGAGTTTTCTAATTATGCAAGTACTTTCTATCAGCTGTGAATAGATGTTTTCCTTTTGTTCACCACAGTGAATCCAATAGAGTTAGGGGTCTTTCAATGAGATCTGTGGTAACTGTTTTGACAAAGGGTGTGAAAAATGTGTGAAAAAGTGTTAAAACATTTGCAAGAGAAGACTTCTGCTGTGCTAATAATGTGATGATGAAGATAAAGCGGATCCCAGTTTCATTTAGTGTGTCTTAGCAAATGAGAAAAACTGTAAAACAAACAATTACTGGATGAATTGCTATTGGGAGAAAAAAAAACAGACTTGTTTTGTGTGTGTGTGTGTGTGTGTGTGTGTGTGTGTGTGTGTGTGTGTGTGTGTGTGTGGTGGGGGGCTGGGGGGGGGGGATCTTGTCAACGTCACAGGAAATGTCTCTTTCACGTCCGACTCCTCTCTCTCTCTTTGTCCTCCTCTTACTCTGACTCTCATTGCCTCCATGCTTGCAAAGTTCTCAAAATGGTTTACCTGAGGCCTATTTGTAGTGCTAAGGCTCAGACCGATTGGTGTTCTGTTTTCTGTGCAAGTGTTTTCAGGTCTGTATGTAAGTTCCTACAATTGCCAGATGACTTTTGCATTTTGAACAGAGTGTTTTCCCAATGACAACAGGAGATTTCGTTTTTGAACAGTGTCTAATGTAAGAAAACTGTGTAGTGTTTTGCAATAAGTGTGTTAAAGAATTGCAAACAAAGTGCAAAGTTGACAATGTATTTAAGGTATGGTTACACTGTGTTTAAGGTATGCTACAAGAAGTTTAGGTTTTGAGGCTTTGGTCTAAGCATTTGTTTTTAGTGTGTAAGCAATGGGCAAAAACTGTAAGTCATTTTACGGCGCGATTTTGAATGATGACCATTCACCGTAAATAAGGGCTTCCCCTCCCTACAAAAGCCAATTTAACGACTGCACACACATTGTATACACACAAAAAATTACAGAGCGGATATATCAAACAGCCTCAAAAATACCTTTCGCTGGAATCAGCTACAGTTTAAGAGGATGATGTTATGATTTTTCCATAACTTACAGCCACACTAAACCTCTTTTTGAAAGCAAATATGCACTACAACAGACATGTATTGACTTGAGAGGCTGATGTTGGAAACTATAAAAAAGGTAACATTGTTTGGAAATCCTTGACACATCCAGATATTTATGGGAGCCTTAACAGTGTGTTTGGTTCATTAACCTCTAATGTCAGAAGCAGCCCCAAACAAAGGCATTGTTAACTACCTGATCCCAAAGGGCCTGAGACCCTTGACATTTGTAGCGCTGTGTGTGTGTGTGTGTGTGTGTGTGTGTGTGTGTGTGGGCACTGAATTGATGTATGAACTATTTGCGTCAATGTACATGTGCATCTGTTTCAAAAAGTGTGTGTTTATGTTGCAGCATGAACCATAAAAAACCAGGCCCTTCTGGTCCTGAGAGTAAACAATGATTTAGCCACCCATCTTAGGTTAAAGAGGACAAGAAGACGATGCTCTGGACTACGTCTCAATATTACCTTGAGATAGATTCTTGTGTTTTGCAACTGATCTTTGATATGAATTGTTTGCCATCATAACTTTCCTATGCTCATGTGATTTTTGTTTTGTCTATAGACATTGACGAGTGCAGATCAGGCCATGCCAAGTGTTCCCACAGCTGTGTCAACATGCTGGGCTCCTTCAGCTGTGTGTGTCATCCGGGCTTTGAACTTGGTGCTAATGGCAAGCAGTGCTACCGTAAGTAAAGGCTGTAGAAATTAAAATAAGCCTTTCACATTTCTTTGTGCAAATGAGAAAATCCTCCTAATAAATTTGGCATTTTAATCCTAAAACATAGTCATGTTGCACACTTAAGCTACATTTGCAACAGATTGTTTTGGTCTCAAACTTACCTTCTCTAAAAAAGAAAACACACCAGTATCTATTTTGTTTCTCGAGAACTGCCACTTTAATGTGTCTGATGTACTGCAATTTGTTAACAACAAATATAACAAGATAGAGCAGACTCACACTTAAGTTCAACATTGTTGAATGTTTATTTGCTTTATGACTGCAAAATAAAATGTTGACAGAAATAAGTGCATTGTGTGTAAGATGCCCTCTAACTTGTATGCTTGCTTGCAATGCATGAATTCTCATATCCTTGAAAACATTAAGAGTTTTAGGAAAATTGTGAGATGGCTAAAATAGCAATCCTCATGGTATACATCACGGATGTTGATTGTAAATTCATGGCTATAGTATGTAAGTTCACTTAAAAAAAGCAGAAAGAAATGTACTTTTCATTGTAATTTGAACTATATCTGTGCTTAGAATGAATTTGTTTCTCTCCTCATCTGCAGCTGGGACAAACAAAAAATAGTATATTATGTTTCAGCTCTGGTTATGCGCTTTAATTGTGGTTTTGGTCCTCTCTCCTCCAGGTATTGAGATGGAGATCGTCAACAGCTGTGAGAAGAACAATGGAGGTTGCTCTCATCACTGCGAGCACACCACCAACGGCCCGTTGTGCTCCTGCAACCACGGCTACCAGCTGGACCGGGACAGGAAGACCTGTGTAGGTAAGAACTGCTCTTCTTCTTCTGAGTCTAGTTCTCTGTCTTTGTTTCTTTATTCCTTTTCTTTAATTTTCATTTACTTTGTGACTCTCTGCTTGTGTCTTTCTGGCCATTTGTTGAAACAAATTCTACATCACTGCGTGCCATCCTCAGATAGTGATGAGTGTGTCAGTGGGGAATCCTGCTGCCGTCACTTCTGTAGAAATTACCCAGGCGGCTACGAGTGCAGCTGCAGAGCTGGCCACAGACTGAATCGAGACGGCTGTGGCTGTGATGGTAAGAGAGCTAGATTGTTAGCATGGGGCTTTTTAGTGTTTTCTGTGTTGTGGCACAGTTGTGCAGGACACGCAAAACAGAACATTTAGCTCACTAAGGAGCACACTTTATACAATCTAGAGGAACTGCCAGATGGGTAGAAGAAGTTAAATCAAATGAGTATTCTGAAGTTAAGCAAAAGAAATGTCTTCATCTGATTAGAATTTCTTTTAAAGGCCCATCTGAGTGTCATCTGCATGACCCGTCTGCCATCGAATGTGTGCATCACCACTTAAAACCTGTGCTCAACATGCACCCAATAACAATGGCTTCACTTGCCTTTTTTATTCTCTTAGCTGTGTTGTTTGTGTATTCTTCTGTCAGACATTGATGAGTGCCTAGCAGAGACCTCAGGCTGTGAACACAACTGTGTCAACACCCTGGGAGCATATGAGTGTTTTTGTGAACTGGGCTTCCGCTTGGATCGGGACCAGCACTCCTGCATTTGTGAGTGACATTTGTGTTATAGTTATAATATAGTGTTTCAGCCATCTACAATTGTTTGACTCAAACTTTGTTCTGGGTGTGTTAAGCTCTGTATGACAGAGAATTGGAAGAAGAAGATGATGAAGAGGAAGAAGCGGATGAGCAGCTGGAGGCCCACAGATTACCAGACCTGCTGTTCCGCAAGGCTCCTCAGCTCCTACAGTACACAGCAGCCTTGCACTCCCGGTATGACAGTGATGAAAATGGTAGCGATGGTGGTGACAGTGAAAAAGAATTGGAGATCCAGAGGGAGCGTCGAGGAGAGCTTAGACTGGACAGCAGCATAGGTACAGTAAAAAGCGTGTGACATAAGTTAGTTAGTTAGTTATTTAGTTATGTTTTATTTCTGTGTCATGCCAAACATTTTGGCCCATCCCACATGGGATTACAAGACACCACAAATTTACTTATTTAACAAACATCTTCCTGTCGCATATACAAATCATTCGGAGAAATACATGAATACAAATATATACATATACACACATATACACATACATATATGTATATACACGTACACACACACACACACACACACACACACACACACACACACACACACACACACACACACACACACACACACCACACACAAACAACAAATCCTCATCTACAATTCATCTCGATAAAGAGCTTTTTTCCTCTTCTCCCAAGCTTTATCTAGGTAATTGGCTAATTTATATGTTTCATATGTGAACAGCCATCTCAGTCTTTGAGCATCATCCATATTTACCAAGTCAATCTCTGCTTTTATCCTACGAAACAAAAAATCACGCTGTTCACAATAAAAAGGACAATAGAAAAAAAATGGAACTCATTTTCTATATCATTCAAACAACACATGGGACAGATTCGTTTTTCCTCTTCTAAATTAACATATCGTCCTGTTTTAACAGTCAAAGGCAAAACACCAGATCTCACTTGAGCACATAAAGATCTTTGCCTTTTTGACAAATTATATACAACATAATTCTCAGTGCCATATTCTGGTTTTATCATTACAAAAATACGCAATTTTGGCTTAGCCCATATACTGTCAGCCCACTGCTTTTTGTCTTTAGCAAACACAGATTCTTTAAACAAACCAATATTCAGCTTTTCATTATTAAGAAACAACAAGAGATAACAAGACATAAGAGTGATGACACTGTGATGAATGGTGAGAAATGAAATTGATATCTTATTGTTTTATTAAATCTTCAGACCAGGAAGTTATGAAAAGGAAAAACTATCTTCAGTTGACCATTTCTTTTTCAGTTTGTCTAGATGGCTCGTTTGGGGATGACTGCAGTGTGAGCTGTGAAGACTGTGTGAATGGAGTGTGTAGGGAAAATAGAGACCAATGTGAATGTTCAGCTGGATGGACTGGGATCATCTGTAACAAGAGTAAGTATAGTTAATTGGACACAAATTCTTCACAGGTGCTGTAGTGGGCTAACGCAACCCCGCTTTCACAACTCTCCTCAAAATGCTTGAATGTTTTTCTTAAGAGCATCCACATACTTAAGATAGGTTTTCCTCCAGGATGTCCTGTAAGTATTTGAAAGATTAGTTTTGCATTTGGGGAAATACACTTATTCCCTTTTTTGCCAAGAGTTAGATGATAAGATTGATACTGCTCTTTGGTACATGAGTGGTCTCGATCTTCTCATCTCACTTTTAGTAAGAATGTGAATAACACAAAGTTGTCAAACTCTTTCTTTAAAAGTTTGGGGAATATTTAATTTTGCAGAACGTAAAAACTAAATTTCTCTCTTGCCAAGACGTGCATGGATGAATGCACACACACACACACACACACACACACACACACACACACACACACACACACACACACACACACACACACACACACAGCCTGTATTTTTCCCACAGGTCTATTTGAACTACCCATAGCAATGTGGTCTAGTTTTAGAGAGAGATGAGATAGCTCCCTGTGTGCATCAATCCAGGGCCATGTATCAAAACCTGTCGACTCCTCTGTGTGGGAGGCTGGGTTGTTTATGGGCTCCAAACCACAAGAGCACCGGGGGAATCAATCTGTCTGCTACTGGAGCGAGGCCAGGGCCCACAGCAAGAGCACAGCCTGAGGCCAAGGATGTCCACTTCTGGGTTAGAATGCATGCCTCCATGTTCCCATCCGGCTCCATGATTAATGGCTGTCTTTGGTCTGAACCCGAGTCGGCTGGTAATCATAAAAGGAGAGCCACGTGGGACAAGTCCGTTAGAAGCAATCTGTCACTTTTAGAAACACGCTCCTGAGGTGGCACTATTAAGATGCACACCCTGGAGATGATGAGTCTATACCTGGGTAAGCAAATTAATGCCTAAATCTATAAGGAATTCTTACAGTAGGCAATAACATAGTGGTCTATGAAGAACCCTCTATGGCCTAACGTAAAATATTTAACAACTTTGTCTTACCTTTCTTGATACTGTAGGTGTCACTTCAATATCTTATTTTATGAAGTTATAGCTACAAGAAAGAAACAAAATAATGAATTTAAAGTTCATGTGCTGAATGCATAAAATGCAGTATCAGTATTACAGTATATAATGCTTTAGCCCCTTTTGCACAATCAACATCTGAGTTAAATCTCAAAAATGTCTTTACAGTAAAAATACTTTCTAAAATACTTTCACATGTCTATCTTTATCTTCATCACTCTTTTTGTGATGGTTATCAATTAGGCTATTATCTTGTTTAAAATATTACTTTCCTGTTAGCAACAACCTGGCCACATAAACACTTATTCACTACTTAATTAAGGTCAAACAGAACAGCAAATGGCTTAGAATCATATCCCAGAGCATCCCAGCAACTTGTCAACTTGTGATATTGTTGGTGGAGAAATACAATTTGATTGTGCTATTTAAACAGTTGTTGCCTCAACATTCCCCAACATGCTATAAGAAACACTGTAGTATCAATTCCATCATTATGAAGCAGAAACAATGCCCCATATCCCCACCCACAACTGTACATATACTTTGTTTTCGTGTCCAGATGTAGACATCACATTTGGTGCAAATAAGAGAGAGCATCACTTAATCTTTGAATGAAAAACATTTGTGAGTCTTATTCTCTAAACTCTAAGCTCTTCCTGCTCCTTCATTTGTATTTTAATTGTGATGTCTTTTCAGTATCTGTAATGCTGTTACCTTTACATATTATTTTAAACTGGCTTATCTTCAGCAACATAAAACTGCTGTAAGGAAAGTGTGACATGGAATTTAAGCAGAATTTCCCTTGATGGACTGTAACACTTTAGCACATCTTAAACAGCCAGCTGGTTCATGTTGTAATTGCTAACAATGCCAGAGAGATTAAGAATGTCAGGAGGGCACACACCATGGGGAAAGATAGGATGGAAGGCGGAAGTGTTGGCTGATTTCTTAACACTAGAGTATTTAGCTGCTTTACTTTCTCTTCACTCATATGCGAGTATGTGTTTCAGTGTCAAAGGATTTCCCCACAGTCTGATTCATTAAGTTATACTGCAACTGAAGTGTCAATGCTCTTTCCCCCTCTCCCTCTCCAGCTTGTCCACAGGGGACCTATGGGCAGGCCTGCAACAGCCTGTGCCGTTGTCAGAATGGAGGCTCGTGTGACCCTGTGACTGGGAAGTGTTTGTGCCCCCCTGGGATACAGGGCCTACTCTGCGAGGATGGTTTGTACACACACACACACACACACACACACACACACACACACACACACACACACACACACACACACACACACACACACACATGTTGTCTACAACAACCAGGCTCTAAGTTGGTGGTCTCACTTGCTTTTGCCACTTAATATGAAGCAATATCTCCTTACGACCCTTTCATTGGTTGTTTATGTCTGTTAGTTATGAGCATCCATCCTCCAAAATAGTTTCATTTGAATATTTTCACAATTTTGCCTTATCTTATTTCTTACCTGGGCAATCATCTTGTGACCCACTAAATTGTAATATTGCCACCCCTTGCAGGGATTCTGATCCCCAGGTTGGGAACCACTACTCTACCTTATCCTTTAGTGTGTGCTGAGTGTGTCCTGACACTGCCACAGATGTTGTCTTAAAATTCCAAATGGGCACTGTATTTATTTTTTGTATTGTAATCTTGTACTGTAATCTTGTTTAAATGTTGCTCTTATCACAGAAGTGGGCATCCTCTCCTAAAATGGCATTACTCATGTTTACAGGTTGTCCAAGGGGTTATTTCGGGAGGCACTGCAGAAGAAAGTGCAACTGTCCCAACAACGGACATTGTCATCATTTGTATGGAGGCTGCCTGTGCTCTCCGGGACTATATGGTCGCTTCTGCCACTTGTGTGAGTACTAACCTGACTTCATCATAATACCCACTGTATAATGGTAATGATAATTATGGTGATGATGATGATACTATCACAAACAATGAAATAATATTGGCTAATCATCTTTACAATTTTAATACCATTGATAAAAAATACATTAAGATTATGTGAGATGAGGAACTCTTATGTGTAAGGCAAAAACAAATATAGTATGTATTATATATAGCATAACTTGAAGGAAAATTCCACCTAATTGAAGATAATTGCTGCTGTATTTTTTATCATTCCTGTGAATATTTTAATGAATGCAGAAGTGAAATGAGATAAGAAAATATGATGTGAAAAATTTGCAGTGATCAAAACCTTCAATGGTAATCTTTGGGTTTTGGTATGACTCACAAACACCATCTCATGTTCATGAACAGGAACTGTTGTTTTTTCAAACTGCTAGGTTATATTTAGGAAATTATGTACAAATTGTACAAATAATGTACACAGAACCACAGCTTCCTCTCAGTGTCATGTTTACTCTTCATCGCTGGCTGTACTTAGTCGTTTTGACGGTGGCACAAGGTGAGACGGCAGCTCTCGGGGGAGCCAGTGGCCCTCCAGTTTTCCCTCAATAAGGTGGACTGCCAAAGCAAACTCCTCATTGTCCAGCATGCCATCCCCATCTACATCAGACAGCCTCCAGATATGAGCAAGCACAGAGTTGGGCAGAAGGGTGGTCGTCATCCACTCTTTGACTTTGGTGCCGCTCAGTTTGCCCCCGTTTGGACTGAGGTTGTAGAAAATCTCATCGTACTTTGGCTTGTATTTCTCCACCGCCCACTCATCAAAATCGGTCTCACTGCTCTCGTCATCTCTTTTTAGTTCCTTGAAAGGATCTCTCTTGTAATGCTCAGGCCTGAATGTTCCCAAAAATTCACCATCCAACACACTAGGGAGGGATTTCTTCCTTAGTTCTTGTTGAAGTAAAGGCACCAGGTTTGCTATGTCAGTGGTCAGGAGTTTATCCAAGGAAGCCATCAGACTTGGTTTCAGGGTCTTGAACTTTGAGAAATCTTGACCCAAAAGTTTCTCCTGGAAAGGTATGCAATCACGTTAAGCTCACAGAACACTTTTAAGTAAATACATTTTGATAATATGGTATTTAGACAGCAATGAAGAAGTCATGTCCTACCTGCAGCTTGGTGCAGTCTGGGAAGTCTCCAGCTGGGACTCGATGCTGTTGCTGGATCTTGGTGAAAATTACAGGAAGCTGGTAAATCAGATTGTGCTTCTTGCTTTCTTTGCAAAAAAGTGTTGGCATCTCTTGCTTCAGATAGCTGATAATGTGGGCATGTGCCTAAGAGGGGAGAGAAAAAAATCACCATATCTGTAGTTTGTCAATATTTATGTAAAGTATGGGTTAGAGTTAAACATGAGATCTCTTACCCTTACTAAGCGTGCCCTCTTCACCAGGTCATTCAGCTTGCGTACTGCAGCATTGCACGGCAAGTTCCTTATGTCGGCCAACAGATCCTCCTCCTCCAGCTCAATCAGCTGGTAGTGGTCACACTTCTGCCTGGGCTCTGACCAGAAAGATCCAATGTAAACCCGCAAGATCTCGGGGGTTCGAAACACTTTCCCCAGCGACCACATGAGGGCGCCGTACACTCTCATGAGCTGCTGCGAGTCCACCCTGTCAGCTTTGTTGAGAACTACACGCAACTTGTCCTCATAGCCACACAGGGCCCCAAAGGCCCGAGTGAGCTCATCAGAGAACTCTAGTTTATGTGCATCAAACAGCAGGATGATTCGATCCACACGCTCTGCAAACCAGTGCAGCACTGCTGGAAAGTCGTAGCCTGGGGATAAGGAATGAAAACACAGGGTTTTCATTAAGACTATTTAATGGGGCAAGCCTCACTGCCTCAACACCTAGAGGAACATACATATCCCAGGGGCCCTCACTGGTTGCAAGCCATTTCAGTCACACCCATAGATTAATGCGTTCATAAAACAAAGCGAAGACTGCACAGTTACTTACTGCTCGTCTCCACCCAACTCAGTCATACTACTTTCATCTGCTTTGCTTCTGACTTCAAGTGTTTGAATTATGTTGGGCTGAAATATTATTAATTTAATTGCATCTGCTATGACTCTTCTCTTGGCAGGAATCTAAATCCTTCCGAAAGCAACAATACTTTACAACTTTCTAAAACAGAATATATGTAAGTAGAAGAAGACCCATTAATTCTACTGACATTAAAAAAGGAAATTACCAAGGTATTTATACTCACCTCGACTCAGTTTTCTTTTAGCAGCAGTTAAGATGCCTGGTGTGTCGATAATGCTGACACTCTCGAGGACTTGATTTGGCATCTGGACACACTGAAACCTGCAATGAAAAAAAATGCATCAACATAAAACATTAAAACCTCTCTACCATTTCTCACTTTTATTGATATGGTTAAATATTGAAATAGCTTTCCACTGCAATGTTTGTTTTATTATTTCTATGTTAATGAAGGCAAATCATTGGAAAAAAGAAGTAAAAGAAATAAAAATTAAAAGGAGGAGGAACACCTCCACCTCTTTCTTTCTTCCTTTCTCTCTTTCTGTCTGTTGATTCCTATCACCTGTTCAGAAAAGCATTTCCAAAAGGGTCGAGGTTGCGAAAGGGCTTTTTCGGGTCCACTGTGAGGGCATTGCCAGGGATGATTCCTTCCATCTCTCCATACATGAGGGCAGTGAAGCAGTCAGTGGTTGGCTCTGGCCCAACTCGGCTACCAGGGAAATCTTGTTCTATGAGATACCTGAAGTCCAAACCACCATTACCAACATTATTACTGCCAAACACAACAGCACAATACATTCAGCAGAATACATGACAAATCTGCAGTTTTAAAAGGCGTGGATATTTTGATTCTTACCTGATAAAAGTTGTCTTTCCTGTTGAGTACTGACCCATCACCAAAACCATTGGTTTGTTGTCAAACTCTGCGTCCTCATAGCTCGGAGAATGGAAGTGATGGAAAGAATAGTATTTCTCTATCGGCAGCAGCCTCTTATGATAAAGATTTTTCAGCTCCTCTGTCACCAGATTGACATCCCCCAGTGTTTTAGGGTTGCTCCTAAGCCTCCGGATGGACATGGCGATGAGTCTCTGCTCTTAATGTGTTACTGTGGAAGCTGCTCACTCTTCTAAGACCAAACCGAATGATGGAAGAATGTGCACAAGGAATATTATCAGATTCTCACAGCTGTCTCCTCCATCCTGCAGTGGGACATTGAGAGGGTGGAGAGGGTGTAACCAGAGCCTGCAGCTGCAGCTAACATAAAGCCATTGAGGGACAGGGTGGAGTGAAGTTCATTTTTTTTGTGTTGCTGAGTAGAGAGAATCTTGGCAAAATTCATGCAGATTGTTCTAAACACTGAGTGATAATGTGGCAGTGCATCAGTTTTAAATGTCTTACATAACACTATTTGTTCAATGTGTCTGGTAATATGATAAAGTTTCCAGACAACTACAGACAACACAACAAAGTTTGTAGGAAATTGTTTGCTAAATAGTCAGCCTGGTCTCAAAGTAGATCTGTAATTACACAGTAGTAACGATGAATGATGTGTTCTATAAATCATGTAAAACAGGAGACTTGCAGAAGTCTGATGTTGTGATAACACGGTGGTTGGGTGTGTTCGTTTGGCTCGTACTGAAATGCAATCTGTTAGGAGAGAAAATTTCCTTTCAACATTTTTGTCTCACTTAACTATCACCACCTTTAACAAACAAAAGTTGCTGTGATAATTTATTTTCTTTGCTTAACCTTAGAAAAAAAAACCTTATTTGAAGTTGTTTTAGTGCAGTAATACTCTAAGTGTGGCAGGTTGATATTTATATGTAAATAAGCGTAACTCAAATGTGTATATTTTTTGTACGATACCATACACAGGGGTGAATAAGTATTACGGTCCTTTACTTCAGTAAAAGTAGCAATGCCATAGTGTAGAAATGCTGTTACAAGTAAAAGTTAAACTTTACTTAAGTAAAAGTATGTAAGTATTTTCGTCAAACTTAAGAGTATCAAAAGTAAAAGCAGTCATTGTGCAGTAAAATGGTCCCTGTCATGACATGACGTTTTTGGATTAATATTACTGCTGCATTATTGTGTGTTACATTTAACTGCTGTAAGGTTGTGCTGATTTGAACTACTTTATTTTGTTGAGTAGTTTAAACTACAGCAATGCGTCATGTTATGTAAGATCATCATATGATTGTAGCATCACTGTCCTGTAAGAACCATGTATCTCTAAAAAGTCAACTTTTCATGAAAAAACGTTGATCACAGCTTTGTGACAATATTTTCCAGCTAATCTAACAGGATTTAAAAATATTTAGCTAAGAACATAGGAGGATTTTCTCAACACATAAAGGAAAACGTAATCCTTTAGTTCATCAGAAAAACTCTTTGGAGATACATGGTTTTCACTGGAGTACAATGTAAGTATATAATATGACTCGTTACTTAAGAGTAAAAGTACAATATCTGACTCTAAGATGTAGTGGAGTTAAAGTATAAAGTTACAAAGAATGGTACTAATTGTACTCAAGTAAAGTACAAGTAGGCTTGAATTTGTACCTAAGTACAATACTTGAGTAAATGCACTTACATTCCACCACTGATCATCCAAACATGAAAACATTGTCGACCTAACTCGTGCTTTTTGTCTGTTTTCAAACTGATCTCGTCCGCCCCTCAGCTTGTCCCAGATGGACGCATGGCGCAGGCTGTTCCAAGGAATGTGACTGTTTTCAAGAACATTCTACTGGCTGTGACCCCAAAACAGGGAGCTGTTTCTGTAAGGCTGCATACCACGGCCCACAGTGTGAGAAAGGTATAAACACTTCACAAAACAACTATCTCATGTATTCAACTATAGAGACTCAGCACGCAGCTTCAGATCCTCGGAATATAATGGTTACGGTTCGTGTTTAGTTACATTTTATCCACACATTTTTAGGTCAACTGCCTAACTTGCACACAAGTTGATTCAGTGGACATATTACTACGGTTGACCATTTCACTGCTTTGAACATCATAAAGATCTGAGTGTATTTCTTGGTGCAGTAATAGGTGTATAGTTGTAGTAATATCAGTATAGCTAAAGGGAAATACACCTGCGGCCATGCTGCTTCCAGCTGCAGCAGTTTTGATGTAATGGTCTACAATGGAAAAGCAGTTTAAGAAGTTGCTGTGACTCTTAAAGACAGAATTAAGTCAATCCTAATAACTTGTCTGTCTGGAAGGGACCATCCTGCATAGTTTCACAAAATGTTTGGACATGTGCTTTGAAAATGTCCTTTAATTTTTGTTGTGTGTATTAGAATGTGCGCATAGCTTCTTTGGTGCACGCTGTGAGCAGCCATGTGACTGTCCAGGTGGAGGGTCATGTGACCCCAGGACCGGAGAGTGCAGCCAGCGATGTCCTGCAGGCTTTCATGGAGATAAATGTCAGCTAGGTGAGACAAAAATCTGCTTTTAATGGGGGGGCATTGTGCATGAAACTATACATGTGTTAAGGCAAGGCAAGGCAAGGCAGCTTTATTTGTATAGCACATTTCAGCAACAGGGCAATTCAAAGTGCTTTACATGAAAACAGATTAAAAAATTTAAAACAGATAAAATACGAGAATAAATTACAGTGCAGTATAAGAAATTAAACATTGAAGAGCAATTAAAACAGTTAAATATATAAAAGCAGATAAAATAGGAATTTCTCTTTATATGCTTATATAGATTGTCATACAGTGTCAACAATGCAACTTCAGTATAAGAAATGAACAGTGATTTAAAGAAAGGCAACATCAAAAAGATAGGTCTTCAGCCTTGATTTAAAAGAACTGAGAGTTGCGGCAGACCTGCAGTTTTCTGGGAGTTTGTTCCAGATATGTGGAGCATAAAAATTGAACGCTGCTTCCCCCTGTTTAGTTCTGACTCTGGGGACAACAAGCAGACCTGTCCCAGACGACCTGAGAGGTCTGGGTGGTTCATACTGTAGTAGCAGATCAGAAATGTATTTTGGCCCTAAACCGTTTAGTGATTTATAAACCAGAAAAAGTATTTTGAAATCAATTCTTTGAGGCACAGGAAGCCAGTGTAGAGACTTCAGTACTGGCGTGATGTGATCCACTTTCTTGGTCTTAGTGAGGACTCGAGCAGCAGCGTTCTGAATCAGCTGCAGCTGTCTGAGTGATTTTTTAGGGAGACCTGTAAAGACACCGTTACAGTAGTCAAGTCTACTGAAGATAAAAGCATGGACAAGTTTTTCCAAGTCCTGCTGAGACAAAAGTCCTTTAACCCTTGATATATTTTTAAGGTGGTAATAGGCTGACTTTGTAATTGTCTTAATGTCGCTGTTAAAATTCAGGTCTGAGTCCATGACTACACCAAGATTTCTGGCTTTGTCTGTTGTTTTTAACATTATCGTTTGAAGCTGAGTGCTGACTTTTAATCGTTCCTCTTTTGCTCCAAAAACAACCACCTCAGTTTTTTCTTCATTTAATTTAAGAAAGTTCTGGTACATCCAGTCGTTAATTTGTTCAATGCACTTAGTCAGTTGTTGTATTGGACTATAGTCCCCTGGCGATAAGGTTATATACATTTGTGTGTCATCCGCATAACTATGGTAACTTATTTTATTGTGTTCCATAATTTGAGCCAGTGGAAGCATGTAGATGTTAAACAAGAGAGGCCCCAGAACGGAGCCTTGGGGAACTCTGCACGTCATATTTGTATGCTCAGATGTATAATTCCCTATAGACACAAAGTAGCCCCTATTCTTTAAATAAGACTCAAACCACTTTAGTACTGAGCCAGAAATGCCAACCCAGTTTTCCAATCGGTCTAGTAATATGTCATGGTCGACTGTGTCAAATGCAGCACTGAGATCAAGTAATACTAAGACTGAAATTTTGCCACTATCTGTGTTTAAGTGGATGTCATTAAAGACTTTAACAAGAGCTGTCTCAGTGCTGTGGTGTGGTCGAAAACCCGACTGGAAGGCATCAAAACTGTTGTTTAGTGACAAGAAAAGGTTGAGTTGTTGAGAAACCGTTTTTTCAATGATTTTACTTAAAAATGGAAGGTTTGATAGCGGCCTATAAGGTACAAGTGGCACAAGTGAAAAGGAATGTAAGTGTAAGGAGCACAGTCAAGTAACATTTCTTTCAAACATCTGGCATACATCATTAGATCCTTTTTTACCTTTCAAATATCTTACAGTGAACACAGAACTGCTAATGTATGATGCCCCCCACACACACACACACACACACACACACACTCCCCCCACAGAGCTTGACTCCACAGCGCTCTCATGTGGCCATAACCTTTAGTTTACCTTTAGTAAAGGATCATTGTCTCACTATAAGCATGTGTTTGGATATGTGAAGTGCGTGGGCTTGCACACTGACACATGCATCTGCATGTGTGGTTATTGTTTGCATACTTCATGCTTGTTTGAATTCCCTTTCTGATGTCAACACAAGTTTTTATGGATGAGTTTCTGAATTTCTCCACCTTTGTCACTAACTTTTTCAATGTGCCTATAAATCTTTCTTAATTTTTTCCTTTTCAATTCATTTTCTGCTGCCTTTGATGGATTGGGTGGATTTAGTGGATGAAATAAATAACGCTTTCTTTTTTAATTCACCTGGCCAGTGCAGGTGCTCTTTTTATTACTAACTGTACAACCAAAACATTAGTGTGCCTCCACATCAGGGTGTCCTCTGGCTGTTTACTCTGCTGATTGATGGGAAGCTCAACCCTCTGTGTTGTGATCTGAAAGTGATACTGAATATTGTTCAGGAACCTCTGGTAAAAACATGACTTTGTGTCTCTGTGGAGTGGACTAAGATAACACAGCAGAGTTACAGTATGTCAGCACTAATGCACAGTCCAGGCCTGGGCTGGCTGAGTTTGTCAAAGCCAAATAAAAAAAAAAGTAATCCACATTTTCTGGATTGTATTTATCTGAAGTTGCAGGCCAGGTCATGACAGGGGTAATTTACTTAAGTTACTACTGCAGAGGCTATTTGGCAGAGGCTAAATAAATAAACAGAAAATGATTGAGTATCTCTAAAACTTCCCTTGTGCACTTCTCTTTTTGCAATGTTTTGCAATCCCGTCTTGTGCTTTGTGTGTGTTATGCACTGTGACTGTCGTTGCCGTTTTTAATGTTTTAATCCGTTGTGTGTTGCTAGGCTGCCAATCATGGAGCTATGGCGAGAGCTGTCGTCTGACCTGCGACTGTGAAGGAGCTCCTTGTGATTCCATAACCGGACAGTGCATCTGTCCTTCTGGAAAGACAGGACCCTCCTGTCGCAAAGGTAAATTCATTTTGTATGCTTTTTATGTTCCATTAAAATTCAGTATTAGTTTTAGAAAATGTTAGCCTAATTATGTTGTGGAAAGCTATAGAAAATGTGATGACATGCGATTAAGATTGAGGACATGTGTGCGCTCACTGACCTCAGGACTGTCATTAGCCCACTGAACTGCCAGGATGCATTATTTGGTGCCTTTTATAAACCAAACCAATTCCTTTGCTTTGTAGCTTACTTGCCATTTAATACATTTATCCCCCAAAATATCCTCGCACAAGACTTTAGGACTTTACAGAGAAATAACTAACATAAGTGGCTTACTGCTCACTTAAACTGAAAGATACTTGTTGCTCCACAGACTGCCCTGATGGATTCTGGGGGTTGATGTGCCAGTCATCTTGTCCTAACTGTGGGATTAGAGGCTCCTGCAACAAGCAGACTGGTTTGTGTGACTGCAAACCAGGCTTCACTGGCAACCTCTGCCAAAATGGTGAGTTTTATTCCTATTGAGACTCAAAACATTTTTAATATGATTTTGTAGACTTTTTAGGACCAGTAATTAGTATCAGTATGTCTCAAATAAATACATTTAACAATAGTTGAATGATTGTTTGAACTGATATATTACAATATGTGTTAGTGTTTAAAGCAATCTGGATGTCATGTTGTGTTCAGAGTGTACCCCAGGTTTCCATGGACCAGGCTGTTTGATGCGCTGCTCATGTCATCCTGATGCCACTTGTGACCCACAGACTGGACGCTGCATCTGCCCTCCTGGCAAAAGAGGCCATGACTGTGCAACATGTAGGAATTGTAATTATTCTTATAAAAATGATAATGGAAGACTATACATATCTCTCACTGGAACATTTTGCTGACCTTCATAGCATGTGAATCCGGTTACTGGGGCCAAGAGTGCCTCAGTAAATGCCAGTGCAAAGAGAACTGTCTGGGCTGTGACCCGGTCACCGGTCAGTGTTCGTGTGAAGCCGGCTTCACCGGTGACCACTGTGAAAAGAGTAAGTTAATTTCAAGTTTTAAAAGATATAGTTTGGTAAACACTGCCACCATGGGGTGATTGTCACTTATGACATCTTTTGAGCTCATTTACAATCCTGAAAGCAATTTCCTGGATATTTTAATTTATCATATAATATGTTTTATTTTAGTATTTTTTTTCCAGGGACTTTATATACTAAATATTTTGAGTAGCTTATATATGGGATGTACCTCCAGGAACTACATTTAGTACCAAACATGTTGCCTATTCCATGTGACCTGAGACTGAATTTCTGTAGCCGACTACATTTGCTTAGATGTTTAAGATTTAAGATATTGTTTAGCTAAATCACTCTTGATCTCTCCGTCGTATGTTCACTGTTAGAGTGTATGGCTGGCAGTTATGGGCAGGGGTGTGCCCAGCAGTGCCAGTGTCAGAATGAGGCCCTCTGCGACCATGTGAGTGGAGCCTGCACGTGTTCACCTGGATATGCTGGCACCTACTGTGAAAAAAGTAAGATTTCTTTTGTTTGTAATTAGTGACTATATTATACCATTCCTGATGGTATCTTGTGTGAGAAAAGTAAAGCTATACAAACTTTTCTATTATATGTGGAGTCACTTTAACCCCTTGGCACTTTTTTATTAAACTCTTAGGAACAACACGGTTAATAGGAATGCACATGAGGGTATATTTTGACTTAATTGTGTCATTTTGGCTCCCTTCCTCAAATATAAAACCTTAAGAATATATAGTGTTCCTTATGTTTTATTAAATCTAAGGACACTCTCCATTACAGTTGACATTACCGATCTTAATACACTAGAGGGCGCCGCAGGACATTCTTCAGATTGTTTTATTTCTTCCACAGTTTGAGTGAATCATCACACAGATTCAATGAATCATCAGATTGTCCATGTAATGTCATAAGCAAAACCATTTTAAAACCACACAAATCAAAAGATATCATTTGTATTAGTCATTCTGGGGTAGATGGACTGTATTTCATAGGTTGCTCTCTTTTCAAGCATTCTGCAATAGGAAACTCTTCATGTAACAAATATTCTTCTCATCATTAGGATATTTTTATTGAACTGCAAGGCATACCAACAGTCCAAGCTTCTTAACAATGTAATAGATTTGTTCTTGATTATAGTCTTTTGATTTGAAGTGGCCTCATGTTATTACAAAGTGTAAGATTTAGTGTAAGTGTACTACCAGCAGGCCCAGAAATTCATACCACCTCCGTAATACACTGGGCATCGTAAATCATGGCCATGTCACACTAGAACAGAGCTTCACATCCCTAGTCATAACAGTCTAACGGCCTCAGGGTAGACGTCACTCTGATTGGACGTCGCTGTGGAAATAAGGCTATCGGTCTGACCAGATTCTGTTTTCTGAAGGCCTTTTCTCCTCAAACAGAGGTGTCCAGTTTCTCCGTCTTTTGCTGGGCCTCTTCCTTCAGGAGAAGTCAGGAAGAGGCCTGTACTGTGAGAAGGACCAGATCTCTCTTAGTTCATCTGTTTCACAGAATTAAAATGGAAAGAGAGGACTTTCCTTTTTAGTGTTTGATTGTAGGTGGGCGATTTCCGTCCACACACCGGTTTTCATAATGTTATTCATGGAAACACTCAGAAAGTTTGTTACTATGGTAAAATGCATAGTTTCATTGAGCATTCATGTGGTTGATGCTAAACATTTCAGTCGGGTTTTGTCAGAGGAAACAAGCTATTGTGCTGACATGGGTCCTACACACCAGACCACTCCTTCCATTAACGTGGATCGTGCTCCATGTTCTGGTCTGCAGCTTTGATGTTTGCATCAAAATAGTTCAATCGGTCGCAGTAAAAAGAACGTTGGCATTGAACATCCGCGTTATTGTCGAACAAACAGGGTTGTTTTGTTGTTGTTGTGTTGACCTCTTTCAGTGTATAGACCCTGAATGGCACCAGGAAGTTCTATTCTGTGTTCTCTCTCTATCCGCTCTATTTCTGTGGTCTGCTCTCCCCGGCTGTGTGGTCCCTGGACCTGCTTTATGGGCTGACAGCAGTGGCTCTTACACAACCAGGGATCTGGAAATAATCCTCCTGTTTTAAAGAGCTCATTTAGTCTGGAGATGGAGTCTTTCAGTGATGGCACAGTGTGTGTGTGTGTGTGTGTGTGTGTGTGTGTGTGTGTGTGTGTGTGTGTGTGTGTGTGTGTGTGTGTGTGTGTGTGTGTGCATGTGGCGTGCGTGTGCATGTGTGCGTGCGTGCGTGCGTGCGTGTGTGTGTGTGTGTGTGTGTGTGCGCGAGCGTGCGTGGACCGAATCCTCTGTGCCTATACCCATAAACAAAGACTCAGAGGGAAGAGTCTTCACTTACAAACACTTGCAGACACTGTCCTAATATCAGATGACAGATTGCTGCTCTTTGGTTAAAATGGAAACCGGTCGCCCCCTGCTGGCATAAACAAATAATATATTGTGTATTTCAGAGTTGTAGGTATATCCCCTGAAGATTTACCGTATAGAGTTTGTGTGCTGCAGTAAACTTTGTCTGCTGCATTTGAAAAGGAAGAAAGGTGTTTAAACATGTTGAGGTGATTACTGTGTGAAGACCTAATTAAAAGGCAACATCACTCACATCAATCATCACTCATTTAAGTTTTTTTTTTTTTTTTTTTTTACAGCATAGATGCTTTGAGCCCCTGTATCATTGGTAAAGAAATGTTGTTTCAGAGTAACATTCCTGAAACAATTTTCCACAGAGACAGAAAGATGTTGCCATGGTGTCAGCAATTATCATAATAATAAACAACAGACAGTAAGCCAGTGACTTTGCTACAGTCCTAATGTACAGCTGGTTTAAAGTGACAGCATCCTCAGTGGGCTGGCTTTAATAACATCGCAGCCTAACCACTACAGAGGCAGGCGAAGACATCATGCTGTCAGCGTGGGAACGCAGCAATGGTCATGCCAAAAACTGCTGAGCAGGAAGGATACTTTTCCCAATTTGAGACCTTAAGGGAGAATAAGTAAGAGTGGACAGCATCATCAATTGGAGCATGAGAAGGAGGGTATGATGCATAAACTGTAGGGAAACACCCTGAGTACTGTGGCATTTAGGATACACAATCAGAACACAGAAAACAGAAGAGAGAAATGTCTTCAATGGATGTCAGTCACTTGAACTTGGGCAGCATTCCTATAAATAAAAAAACAGAATGGTAGAACATTTGCTATTGCAAAATACAACTATTATGCTGGAGTTAGGCTGTGATCTCTTCAGTGACAAATTGAGCGATCAAAAATAGGCTTTGAATAAACATTCATTCTTTCCTGCTCTGGTGAAGCCATGCTTACAGATAATATTTATATCCCATTAGTGGAGAGTCTTATTCATCCCCCTGCCTCTGGCTAGGCTCTTGTGGATGGGAGGCACTATGTTTACCAAACTCTCTGAGTGTCAATTGGCTCTATACACACTAAAACAATTTATCTGCCTCTCCTTCAGAATGGGAATAGCCTCGCATAAGCAGGGATACTGTAGGTATGTGTGCATGTGTGTTAGGGGGGCACAGTTACCTGGCTTTGTTTTCCTGTGTATTGGTGGGGCCTGTTGACTCAGCAGGTGCTCTAATTACCAGCTCTCTGTGCCCCCTCTACCCCAGAAAGCGAACGGCCTCTGAGCTGCCGTCGACTTTGATGTGGCCCAGATCCACCACACATGTGGGACATGAGCTCACTTAACGAATGCAGACGCTCTGCAAATGAACAGCCGCAGCGTGGTACTGCAACTTGATATTGGTATTTTCAGTAGGTGGTAAGACAGAGAGGGAATGTAGGAGGAGGAGAAGAGAGTGAGAGATGGGGAAGAGAAAGAACTAAAAAAAAGTTAAAAAGAAAGTTGGCATCTAAACCTTTTCCTCTCATCTTCTGTGAAGCTGCCAGTTCTAACCAGTCGGATGTTTTATCTTGGCCCACAGTGTGCCCGGACAGCTTTTACGGTCTTGACTGTGGCCAGATGTGCGAGTGCAGGAACGGTGCCCGCTGCCACCACATCACAGGAGCTTGCCTATGCACCGCCGGCTGGGCAGGACCACACTGCATTCTGGGTAATGGAAGCCACATCATTAAAACGGGGTGTGAGGGAGGCCCTCACTGCAGCCCATCACGACATCCTCCTCTTAAACACAACTGTGTTTGTGAACAATTATCTCTATAATGAGACATTCCCAATTACTTTTTTTAGGGATGGGTGAGGGTGGAGAAAGTAAGGACAAGAGTGCCCTCTGGCATACACAGTTTAATTGAGGTCTATTCTGGATAAATGCACCCACACATTTATAGCGATCAACATTAGGAAAGAGAGAACATAACTCGGAAGACTCTTTAGTAGCTAACCAATCTGTTCTCATGCTAAAGTTTCATGCCGTTGTTTTAATGAATCCAGTGAAATGCCCACTAAAGTTCTTAGTCTGTCATTCTGCAGTCTTATTCAAGACTTTCCTCTTGCCACAGCCATTTTGTGGTCCTAACTACTAGAGCCAGAGTCAGCAGAAAGCCACTTGCATGACTTAATGATGCATCTCTGTCATTAGCGCACTTTCCTCTTTCTTAGACTCCAAATGTCATCTTGGACTTTGATCATTTAAGAGAAGTTTACAGTATGTGTGCTGAAAATGTCTCAGAATGTCATTTAGCTCTCTAGTCTCATACTTTTACAGCAAGTACAGTTGCATTTGCATTTTAAGTTAATTCTGAATATGGTGTGTATGTGTGTGTGTGTGTGTGTGTGTGTGTGTGTGCGCATGTGTGTGTGTGTGTGTGCGTGCATGCGTGTGTGCAATTGTGTACTTGTGTCTGTGTGGTTTGTGTGGGTAGAGTGCCCAGACGGTCATTTTGGGGAGCAGTGCAGTCAGACCTGTGAGTGTCAGAATGGAGCCAGGTGTGACCACGTCACCGGGCGATGCAGCTGTGCGGCTGGGTGGACTGGAGTCAGCTGCCAACTGCGTGAGTAGCTCATCACTTAAGTAGCTAATCAGTCAGCATGACAAACCCTGTCAAAGGTTTTGCTGCTGTTTTCTTAAAGGGCAACACCAGTGGGTTTGTATGTTTAAGCTCATGTACTGAACATTAATTATACTTTAACACACACAACTGTTTAACAAAGCATGCTGCTGTGTTTTGGAAAGTTGGATGTATTTTGTCTGCTGTTACAGGCAACCAGTGGTTTTAATTCATTTTCTTAGGATAGTTAGTTAGTTTGTTAGTTAGCTCAGTTAGTTGACTCTTTAAACTTGCTTGACAAAATGATTGCAGACAGATGTTAGTTTACACCACTTAAGCAATTTTTAAAGAGTGTGATAGTTTATTTTTGTATTTTACAGAAAATAATGGATAGCAATGACTGCCTGAAAATGTTAGAAAAAAATACACTCTACAGACCGACAGAAAGACAATCTACAATTTTATATCCTGTATTCAAAAATGGTCAAGGAAAAACTGTAAGGTAGAAATTTTTTAGTCTAGGAGACACAATTTGTAAACACGCTGATATGGTCCTTTAAAGGACTCAAATCATAATGTCAGAAGTTTGAGATCAGTCGATAAAACCCTTGGTTTCTTGCATTGGTATAAACATTTGTACGCAAAAATGCAAAAACACACCTCAGGACTCAAAATATGTATGATAGTTGCAGGTTTACTTATCGAATGTATGTGAAGTGGACAGTGTGTCTCCTAATTGTCAACTTTATGCTGTCTTGTGTGCAAACCCATACACTAACACCTTATGATGATAGGTGATTAATAGACATGACCATCGGGTATACTGAGATAGACAGATGAACTTACTGTTGGATAGAGTCTTATTATAAATTCTATTTCATAATCAATGTGTGTCACATTGATATATAATATTTTCATTACTACTAAACTTTTATACAATTGTCTACATTATTTTCTTAATTTTTATGTCATTAACTCTCTATGCTGTACTGTGTTACGTGTGTGTGAGTTCAGCCTGTCCTGCAGGACAATATGGGGAACACTGTTCTGGTCAATGTCTGTGTCGAAACCAAGGCTCTTGTGATAGCGTGACTGGCCAGTGCTCCTGCCCGCCTGGCTGGACCGGAGCCGCCTGTGAGTTAGGTGAGTCCTACAGTACTATGTATTACATTGTGAGGAAGCTACCTCACAATGTAAACCCTTTTGTATTTCTGAAATAAATAATTTCTTGAATGCAACTTCCATCTGAGGTTTCCTTTCCCTCTCTCCTAGAGTGTGAGGAAGGACGTTTTGGAGAGAACTGTACCCAGGCCTGCAGCTGTACGAATGGAGGGAAATGTGACAGAGTGATAGGAAGATGTGCGTGTCTGCCTGGTTGGATAGGAAAGCTCTGTCAGTCAGGTGACTTTACATCAGCACTGATGCATCACAGCATATCAGTTCGTATTTGGGGTTTTTGTTTTTGATTGCCATAGTACACACAAATTATCTCACCTGTCCCACTGAGATGTACAGATACATAGCTTGCCAGCAGTTTCTCTCTGTGCTACATTTGATAACATTTCTGTCAAGCAGCAGCAAAACAAAAGTGAAGCTCTACCTACTCCTGCGATCATAAAACTTGCTGTGTCAAAACAAGTTGTGCAATTAGCCTAATAAGGATAAAAAGTGGACTTTTCAAAGTCAAGTGTTTTTCTCAGACTCGAATGTTGTATACTGAACACGGAAGTTTGTGTGTTTTGTCTGAAGCCTGTTCTAAGGGATTCTTTGGAGATGGCTGTGAGCAGAGCTGCGACTGTGTCCATAGTTCCAGTTGCCACCATGTGACAGGCCTCTGTGAGTGCGAGCCAGGCTGGAGGGGAGCCAGGTGTGACAAACGTGAGTGTGTATAGGACCGAGGAAATTGCAACAGAATGAAAGTGGCAATGAGGCGAGCTTTGAACATGAGAGTAAACTGACTGATGTTTGCCTGCATGTGTATGTGTACTCCCAGCCTGCCTTCCGGGATCCTACGGTGCTTCCTGCGTCCAACGGTGTCAGTGCCATGCTGGAGCGTCCTGTCACCATGAGACGGGGAGTTGTGGCTGCCCAGCTGGACTCACCGGGCCTGGCTGTGAGAAACGTAAGAATAAGTAGTATAAAGTATAAAGATTTGAGGCATTTTGATTTGCTCAACTATAAAAGGTAAACTCAATTCTTAACATCTTTGGAAATGTAGCATCTCAGAAATGTCACTTATGTATAACTAGTTACTGAGAAAGCCTTGGCACATAGCTAATATCACTGTCATGCATTTAAAACCACTTGACTGACATATGTGCCTTGTTGATAGAAACACTGTTCCCCCGAAACACACCACTCCCATCAGGAAGGAAAGGCATCATGGGAGTGAGGTGATCACCAAGAATCATTCTGTTAATACTGATTAAAAATGTCTCCTGGTCCTCCTGGGAAAGATTACCATTTATTCTATTCCAGGAAATGCACTTTACAGAGGCACTAAACCTTCACTGTCACAGGACTTTATGCTAATGTTTCATTATTTAGACCGTGCCCTTTAGGACTGTATACGAGCAGCTTCGCTCACCACTCCTTTTACCTCCCCCCCCACCACCTCAGCTCCCTTCCTCTCCTCACACACTCCCCAGACATCTGATAAATGTTACACACCAGTTGCCAAGTAAAACAGAAGGCATTGTTTTTGTCTCCTCGGCGGCGGATAAGGGCCTTTGGAAGGCAGACATGCATAATGACAGCGCCGTAATTGCCTCTTTAGTCTGGAGTCCTTTCTTATCTGTCCCCCACGCTGCCTGCTGCTGCCTGACTGAGTAGCTGAGTGCTGCGGTCTCACCCGAAAACATGTTCGGTTCACAGATTCATCTTGTTGGCTATGACTGATTTCTCTGTGGACTCGGTTCATTATTGTGATGAGCATTTACGTATATACTATGCAGAAAGGCTGTGTGAAAGAATGTCCCTCTGCGTCCATCGGTGATTGAACACCAGGGAAAGTTGTTGGGAGTTTTGGTTTTGTTACAGTAAATACTGAATGTCCCAGTACGTATGTTCACAGAGTAATCTGAGGAAGGAAAGCAAAACGGCTCTTTGTTCCCACAATCTACTATAACGTTTATCTATATTTTTTGTCACAGATTTATATCACTATCGTACCAGTTACACTTTGATTACAGTTATGTAAAAAAAAAGTATGTTATTCTAATCAAATAACCCTACTTTATTAGCTAGCTAGCATTAGTTTGCCAACTAACATGACTGTAGTTGTGAAACTGTTAGCAAAATCAAGTAGTGTAGCTAGCATAATATAAAGAAAAGCCTGATATTTGCATATTTTATAATTTGATTAGAAACACATTACAAATCAATATTGGATTTTGAAATTTTTATTTTGAGCAAAATACTAGATAGTATACAGTGCATTCCTTTATTCACATTATGCTGCAGCCTGAAGCTAAAATGGTTTATATTAATTTTCCCTCATCAATCTACATCCCACAATGATGTAGCAAAAACAGGATTTTAGAAATGTTTGCAAATTTAATAAAAAGAAAAAACTCAAATATTACATTGCCATAAGTATTACCTAAAGACCCTTAACTCAGTAGGCCTACTAGTTGAAGCACCTTTGTCTTCTTGGGTATGACGCGACAAAGCATTGCACATCTGGATTTGGGGATTTAAAGCTCAGATCGATGCAGTGTTGCAGCAAGGTTGGTCCTCGTGGAAGTTTCTCCCTTCTCCATATACGATCTCTGGAGCTCAGCTAGAGTCAACTTTCTTACCAAGGCCCTTCTCCCCCGATTGCTCAGTTTGGCAGGGTGGCCATCCTTAGGAGAGTTTTAGTTGTTCCAAACTTCTCCCATTTAAGATGTCACTGTGCTCTTGGAAACCTTCAATGCAGCAGACTTTATTTTGTAGCCTTCCCCAGATCGGTGCCTCAACACAATTCAATCAGGAGAGACTTTGTTGCATATATGCAAAGATTTATTTGTAAGCTACATATGCAAAATATGAAATGTACAAAGTCTTTGGAGATTAGACTCCATCATATAAAATATATATGTTTTAAAGGGGTAGGGAAACCCAGACATATTCCCCAATGGAGTCTAGACACTGGTGGTGGTGGTGAAGGAGCACGAAGACCGGATCGAAGGAGTCGATGGGAGCGCTCAGCCGGAAGAAGACCCAGGGTGCCGTGGGTGAAGATGACTGGAGGTGGAAGGAGAGGAGGAGGGTCACACTCTTTCCTGAAATGACAACTGACAGCCGCAGAGGAGAGAACAGATTTAAAGCAGGAATGTCATGCTGTGGTTGGCTTGTGAAAAACATGGCCGATACTGATTGGTTTAACTGAAAAGTGAATGCCTTGAAACAGCTGATCAGTTTAGGAGAGATGTGATAAAGTTATTGAAGTTTCCCTGAAAGAATTTATGCTGAGCTTCATTTCAAGCCTTCCCAAATCATGTCCAATCAGCTGAATTTACCACAGGTGGACTCCAATCAAAGTGTTGAAACATCCCAAAGATGATCAAGAGAAATGGGAGCCACCTGAGCGAAACGTCGAATACTATGTCAATGTGATATTTCAGTTTTTTCTTTTTAATAAATTTGCAAACATTGCATAATTGAGTGTAGATTGATGAGGTAAAAATTAATTCAAACCATTTTAGCAAAAGGCTGCAACATATCAAAATGTAAAAATAACTGAAGGGGTCTGAATACTGAATGACTGTATATGTATTAACAAGAACCATTGATTTTAATACAGGTCATTTTGACCTACTTGTTGAACAGTGTATTTTCAAATCACCTATGCATCTACAGCATGGGTTAAGGAAAACCTTTTTTCTTTAATTTCCCTACAAATCATATGCCTACTTCTTTCTAAATCTCATTAAATGGCCCCACTGTTGTGTATATATGATATATTTCTGGATGTATCATCTTAGCCTGTCCTGCTGGCATGTTCGGGCAAAACTGCAGCCAGCTGTGCCAATGTTCAGGAGACCAAGAGCAGTGCCATCCTGTGACTGGGAAATGTAGCTGCTTACCTGGTTACTACGGGGCACGCTGCGAGATACGTAAGTACAAATGATGATTATTGCTGTCAGTTTGGACTAATATGCGGCTTGGCTAATATGCCTTTAGTTAAACACAGTGTTGGGAGGGAGAAATGTGATAGCAGTGTACATATTTGGCCCCATTTATAGATTTTAATTGATGTCAAAGTCATTGTTTATGATTGACTGTATAATGTTCATATTTTTAAATAAAATAAACTTAAAATCTCAGTCAAATAACAACAATGACCTTGTTCCCGCTTTTTCATTCTCTTTCCATCTCATCACTATGGTTTGTCTCCAGGATGTCGGGCAGGGACCTTTGGGCCAAACTGCAAGTCCAGATGCCGCTGTATCAATGGTGGTCGCTGTGACTTCAGGACTGGGACTTGCTACTGTCCTCCTGGCTTCATTGGAGCTGACTGCAGCTCAAGTGAGTCAAGAAACGCACCACCTGTTTGCACTCTAGAATGAAGAAGAGTCTTTTTTTGCACCCCTTTATTATCATTATTTGGAGTTAGTGTTTTAGCCGTGTCACTTCAGCCTCATTGTTGTATTAGAAAATGCTGGTCAACCACGACTGAGGCAACCCACAAGCCTTTAAAAAGAAGATATTTATCTTCATAACTTCTGTGTGAATAAGGATGTTATTATTTCCGCAGGTTGTCCGAGTGGGTACTATGGGAAGGACTGTGCTAAGCTGTGCTCCTGTGGGGAAGGAGGGCAATGCCATTCCGCAACTGGGAAGTGTGTTTGTCCCCCTGGTAGAATAGGACAGTCCTGCCAACAAGGTAATGCTAAACTGATGTCTTTGTTTGTTTTGATCAGCTATCACACCAGTCCTTGTTGTTTATATCACTCAACGTTGTAAAGCTTACTTGGTGCTAAAATCAACATCAAAATCTAATATAAAAGCAATGTATTTGCAGTGGTTAAGATATACAGTAGTGATAGTTGTAAAAATAGCAAATTTGTTAAACATTAAAACAATACTACAAAAAGTACTATTAACAATAAATGCAGGTTTTTGTGGGGTTTTGGTATTAGACTTTGTTTTGAGGCAAGAAGAAATCACTACTAAATTACAAGAGGCAATTCATTGTTCAACTTTGAGTAAAACGTATCACAGATATCAAACATGGTTTGTATCGAGGTTTTTATCTTTTACCCTTCTCTTAAGTATACAAAAGGTTACCACAGAGGCTGACGTGCATCAGTGGGAACCACTGGCCCCAATGAGTTCTTCAGAAATAGGAGGCCTAACTACAAAGTGAGAAACAAGCACTAAAACGAGGGAGCATTTCTCAACATTTCTCACTGTATATTTAAGTAACAAATTCTCCATTTCCTTCGTGTGAGGCTTCTGATGATCACAGGACTGTTTTCCCGGGAAACAGAGGCAGAGTTTGGCTTTCTTAATCTCTCCATTTATCAGCAATTCAGCTGGATTGCAAGTGGGGATTTCCATCCCTGCTTATGCTAAATGTTCTCTTCTTTAGCCTCCTGCATGTACTTGGACATACCACCTCTTAAGTTTCTCTAGTTGAATGTTTACAGAAACCTATAAGTAGTTCGTTCTCTGTGTTCCGTGTTGCTGGATTTGGCAAGGAAGCAAATAAATAAACAGGAAAAATCAAAGACTGCTTGCTTATTGTTTTCCCAATCTAAATTACCCAGAGAAACATGATTATTCTTTTATATCAGTGCCAAATTAGACTACTTTGCCATCTCTTAAATGAACTGTTCGTTAAATAAACATGAATGTGGGTAGTGCAATCTTGTATAAGTGTGTGTGAAAGAGACGGATAGACACTTTGGTGTGTGTGTTGTCTGCGTGTTAGACCCGTTGGTGTGATTGCTGAGTAGAACAGAAGGGCCTGTAGTTCATGTCTTGTCCTGATATTTCCTGAATGTTTCTCAAGCATGTCCTAGGGGGCGCTACGGCCTGCAGTGCAGAAACACATGCGGCTGTCAGAACGGGGGTCTGTGTGACCCCGTCGACGGGTCTTGCAAGTGTGGACTGGGCTGGATCGGACGCCGCTGTGACACTGGTACGACTTCACAGGCAATAGACCCAACAGAAAACAATCAGAACTAAACTAAACGGTATTCAGTTCATGGGAAATCGAAAAACAACAACAAACAACACAACTGGTAGAGCAAACTCTGTTAAACGTTGGAGTTGTTTACCTCCTGCTATCAGATGATCCACTTCAGTTGACAGTTCAAAAAAACAACCCTCACTCATACCTCCCATTTTTCTTCCATTTTATGTTGTTATTTTAGCTAACAAATGGTAATAATAGGCAATCAGCCAATATTATAGTAGTTTTGTTATTGATCGTATTTCAGCTTTATTAAAAGTTTCCATATATGAATCATATTTGCACATTCTCATAATAACATTTCTGCTAAATTATGTTGCCTGTAATAACAGTTTCTTCATACAAAACAGCTATGTTTTAACTTAGATTGTGTGTGTGTGTGTTTCCAGCATGTTCACAGGGAAAATACGGGGTTGATTGTGTACAAGACTGTCCATGCCTCAACAATGGGACCTGTGACCGTTTTACTGGTACCTGCAGCTGTACTGCTGGATACTACGGCCACTCCTGTCAACACAGTATGCAAACACTCGTAATACAATACCACTTGTAATACAAAAGGAAACTTGGTGATAAGGTTGCCAGTGGCCTCACTGACGTTTCTGTAAAAGTTCTCCTTGTGAAATATGTGTCTGTCACAACATGATTACATGACCATTTTTAACCGTAAGCTGAAACAAGTAGTCTTCACCTAAATTCAGTGTCTTGTGTGTCTCTTAGGATGCTCATCTGGGTTCTTTGGAGTGAACTGTGCCCATACGTGTGACTGTAAAGTGGGGCAGGCATGTAACCATGTGACAGGCCAATGTGTGTGCCCACCTGGCTACTATGGTCCCCAATGCCAAAGACGTAAGTATATACAGTATATGACTATCAAAAAGGTTAACTATCAACTAAAATCCATAAAATGAATTTTCAGTGGGCTGCCAAAAGTGTCAAATGGTTCAAAAATCACTAAATGTATAATGAAATTGATTGATTTTGATTGGATGAAACTAATTTAAAGTTCCAGTCCCTTTTAAAGATAATATATACCTCATATTTCAAGTATTTTATAGTTTAGGATACTGTTAAGCGGCACCACAAAGACAGAAACACTATTAAGCACATTAATTAACAGCCACCTGGATACCCAGCTGCAATAAGACATGGGCAGAGCATGAGCATACATGAATAAGAGATCCCCCCCCCCCCCCTTCAAAACAATGAGTTGGTGTGAGTGTGTTCTGGCAGGCAGACAGACAGGCTAGTAGGTAGGTGGGCAGGCAAGCAACCTAGTTATTTGATGAGAGACAGGTGTTTCCCCACTGCTTAATGCGTTCCTGTTACATCCTTGTGCCCTCCTGCCTGCTCGCAGAGCTCTCAGACACAGTGTGAGCGCCTAAATGGCCACTTCAGTCCCAGCAGGAGATCTGACTGAGCATTGCAGAGCAGCTGTAAGGCAGCCACAGGCTCCAGAGACAGACCTGGCTCTTATCTAGTTGCCTATATGCATGTAACAGTTAATTATAAGTTAAGTTAAGTTATATTTTGTATTTTCACAGGCATTAAAATATTAACTATCAAAACACAAAAGTAGATGTTAGTGCAAAGCCTACCTTTTCCTATCTAAAAAAGCAAGTGCCTCAGTGAGCCAGTAGTCCATCCTTCTTGCAGTACGTAGGGAAGAGGGTTATGTAATTAATGAAGACAATACTTACAGCTGCAGTAATACAACCATGTATTTGTTTTCAGGGTGTGAATCTGGCAAGTTTGGATTAAGCTGTGGACAGACATGTGACTGTGTTGGAGAGGCCCCATGTGACCCATCGACCGGACAGTGTCTCTGTCCCCCAGGAAGGACGGGACAGAGATGTGAAAAAGGTAGAGCTCAGCTTGAGTGAACCACACTTTCATTAGCATGACTAACTAAACTAAATGAAAAATAGATGTTAAAATGCAGTGAGCAGACATTTAGAAAACACCCCCTCTATCCACATGCGTGTGTTGTGCACACTCTTTCCTTTTTTTTTCAAATCCTTCCACTGTCTTTTCTGTCTCAGCCTGTGGTGGAGACCGTTTTGGCCCTGACTGCTCCCTGCCATGTCAGTGTTCCCATAGAGCCCGCTGTGATGGGCTGAGTGGACGATGCCTGTGCCCGCTCACCTGGCTGGGCCCCACCTGTGGTGAAGGTAAACCTATGCTCCCATTGCCACACCTGCACGCACACACCCCGACACACACACACACACACACACACACACACACACACACACACACACACACACACACACACACACACACACACACACACACACACACACACACACACACACAAGGTCATGGGCTGTAAAGCTGAACCAGCTTTAGTGAAATACTGTGTCATGAAGTGCGAGAGGCTGAGCCCCATCACTCTGTATGTCACCCTGTCTCCCTCAATAGCTGCTCCTGTCTCCTGACAGTTATTTTAATCTGCACCCAGCATGGAGCCAAGCTTGAGGCTGTCTTCGTTTTACCTCCTCAAAGCCAAGCACACGGGAGACTACGTACCAGTTACTTCTCCTCCAAAACCCCCAGAACATTTGCTTTTGATTTTCAAATAGTGCTGATGTCTTCATGCTTTTTTTCTTCTTCTCCCTTTTCAGCACTTCTACACCAAACCCCAGGACCGTTGAACTTTTCTGTGTCCCAAAGAAAGAGAAGAGCAGGCAGCAAAACCACATAACCCAAGCAGAGGTGCAAACTCCTGACTGGACATTCAAACACAGGGCTTGGCTCTGTCAAGCATTACTCAGTTCATCTTGGTAAAGGTGATGTTAGTAATGTTATGTTTTTGTGAAACTGGTACTCAGCTGTCAGAAACTGGCACTGCATCACTGAGCCTGGAGCTCGAGGTAATCACCCAGTAGACCTGGCATGTGAGGGGCCCTCAAAGGACCATACACTCTTAACCCACCCCAGGACTATCTAAGACTTAAAGTCCAGGGTTACACAGACTTCTTAGCAATACCCATGAATACCTGCATCCCATTTGTGACTATTGCTGATGGAAAGAGGTTAATTTGCTTTTCAGTTTTACATTTAATGTGCTGTTTGGACAAGATGTGATTGAATCTGATACTTTCTTGTCACTGGAGAGCCTTAACAACCAATATTTACTTCTTTTTTTATGTGTGTCCACAAAAAACTTGATGGTTAGTGTAACAGAAGGCCAAACATATTTCTGGTGTAATTTAAATGCCTCTTTACTTATACTAACAAAATAAAACACCAAGATCCACGCATACAGGGACTGCAGGCAGGTGAACTACAAAAATATGGTCCAATAGCAGAGCCATAAATGTTGAAGTAGGGGATGTTTCAAAATAAAAATGACCTCTGGACATATTTTGAAATATAAAAACATGCTCGGCTTTAAATGGTCATTTATGTCTGGTGTGGTTTTTCCACAAAAAGTTCAATTACTTTATTAAATTACCTACTTCTCTTTTTCCAGAAGTCCAGAATCTATTAATTGCAAAGATGTAAAAAAAAAAACAGTGTTTGAATCCTCATCAAGACTTTATGTACTTCACTTCCATCATAATGACCCACGAAACACTGAACAGGCCTAGGGAGGGAATCGTCTCACCTTATGTGTGTGTTTATTCCCGTACTTTAATTTGTTTCTAAAATATTATGTTTTGATTTCACACATTTGCCTTGTATTCTTTGTGAAACTGCACCATTTCCCAAAAGAAAGTAAAAAAGTTGGTTTACAAATTATTCTGAACAGATTTTTTAGCTATGGGACTCTTTCACAAGAATAGATTCACCTTAACTTATTTTATTGTCCATACACCTTTTACAAACGTCTACAAAGATATTGTCATCCATAAGTTCAACATGGCTCATGGAATCTGAATGAACAACCTTCATTACCAGCGTTACGAACACTCTTCATTTATTAGCATTGATCATGGGTTGTATTATTGCAGGGCGGCGTGCTGGTCGCGGAATACTGCAGGCAAACCTTGTACACATTGCACTTCTTTCAGATCTGTGTTGATTGAGTCAGCAACTGATACAGAGTTTGGAAGTCTAATAGAAAATTAAATTGATGTTAATATTTTTTTCTGTGGTACCTGTAGACATTTCTATGGCCGCACAATATTAAAAGCCGTTTTTTTTTTTTTTTTTTTTTTTTTTTACAAGATAAGTCCCATATCACTACTGCTATCCTTCACCATACATTTGATTTAAATGAGTTTCTTTTATGCAAAAACTATATTTGTATTATATCTCAGGTTAGTACCAGTTGTATCTGTCATAACCTACTGTGCTCATTTCCTGGCATAACTATGTCAGTGGTGCTACATTGATACATTTTGTTTGTGTATAATTAAAAAACTAAATTTTTACTGTTGTCTTTTCCATGGTCTTTTTATTTCACCCATGTGTCTTTATCATCTGTGATTGTGCTTTGACTGAATCAAAAGAGAAAAAGAGCCATGATTCAAATATATAATGACAAAAACATATGTGGACACCTACTTTTAAATGTCTATTTCTGAATTGTGTGCTTTAAATGCAGCGTTGCATGGTACTGATTTCTATGATCCCTGGGTGGGGTTGGAGGCTGCAGTAAGGTATGGAGGTAGAGAGAAGGGGGAGGAAGGTTCCAGCTGTCATAGAGACCTATGGGATCCTGTGTGTGTGGATATGTCAGTGTGCGTTTTTGTGCGAGGCTACTACCAGGCATCTCTCATCAGCCAGAGAAGGGTCAAGCATTAAGGCCATGCCTGCCTCCCTGATAGTAGTCTAAAGTGGGTGGGGGTGTGAGAGGCACCTGAGCAGGGTACACTGGTTGTGTGAGGTGTGTGTATGTGCCTGTTCTTCTGTGTGTGTGTGTGTGTGTGTGTGTGTGTGTGTGTGTGTGGGGTGTCAGTGTCAGAGAGAGAGCGTGCTCTCCCTGAGGCATTTTTCAAGTGCACTGGAGCATATTCTCCTCTATCGGCCAAAGGTGGCTGTGGGCTGGCAGAGGCAGGCAGGTGCCTAGACCAAACATGCACCCCATATCCAGCATCCCCGGGGTGAGTGATGGGTGAACGGTCCCGCTAGTGGAGGACGAAGCCCCCCACACCCACTCTCCGGTGTGGCTGATGGATGGGGGGCCGCTCCAGCTCGCCCTGCGTTGTGACAAGCAGCAGATGTTCTCCGATAATGTTTATCGGCCGGGCCTTCATCTTCAGATGACACACACCTGTTTCCAGTCAAACAGGCCCAGAGAGGCCATCCATCCACAGAGCCGTGGGTGGCCACTGCACCACTAGATCAGCCCTCCACACATAACGCTGGGTGCCACAGCAGACAGTGGTACCACAGATGAAGAGCTGGCATGGTAAGAACAAGAAGTAGCTCTGATGGAAGCTAAACCTAATGTATGCTTACCACGCTGCCCTGTTGCTCCAGTCTTGTATTAGTAATACTCCATAGATACAGTATGTAGCGGGGTTTTCTTTCTTTGATTTAAGATGCTCATAGGAAAAGGAGCTGATTCATCATTTTGGTTTACTCAAAATGATCTCAGCACTTTGAAAGGCACTTTTGTTTTAAGACAAGCACAGGAACAAAGACGCTCTTTGTGCTAAAAGGCTTTTGGAGGGGAAAAGGCCTACTGTTGTATGTATGCTGGCTCATCAGGAGTGCAGGAGAGAGAGAGAGTGCAGGAAACTGCAGATGAAATAGCCCGTAGCCGGTAAGATCACATCATGGGTACTTTTTCGTTGTAATTAAGCATAAGCCACTCTTTGCAAGAGAGATTCTATCACTTAACTGCCATAGCTTCAAGTCCCAAAGATCATTTCAGCACCTCTGCGTTGAACCAGATCTCCCAGAAGGCCACTGTGTTTTGAACTCCAGCTGACAAAGCTGTCGGCTCAGATAAAAGAATGAGGGGGAAATCATTTCAGCACGTCCTGCACCATTTGTTAGGTTGTTGCCTGGAAAAATAAATGTTAAATGTCATGGATGCAAAAAGATAGGTATCAAGGAACTCTCCCACACTCTGATGTAAAGAAGGCATCTTTGGTTTGGATGTGTCAGCAGAAATTATCACATAATTTATTCTAACAAGAAACTAACCATATATATATGTGTGTGTGTGTGTGTGTGTGTGTGTGTGTGTGTGTGTGTGTGTGTGTGTGTGTGTGAAATGTTAAAGTTGAACGAGATATAAGGAGGTGTACATTAGTATAATCACCACTGGGTGGCACTCATTATGGAAAAAGCATGGATTTAGTGACGTACCTCTGAGTAAGTGAGTGAGTGCACATGAATACATGGCTCATGGTGTAATATAATTAACATAATAAAGTTTATACAGATTCAGATTGGCTGATACAGAAGCATACCTTTTATGATTAAATTGCTCCAGCAGTACCAAAACCCCTAATCTGCTGCAAACACTCCATGACTCGGAATGCAGCTGAAAGGCCCTGATGAGCTACTTTCTAATCCACTCCATGAGCAAAGAATGAGATGATTTCAATAACAGGCTCCAAGTGGTTCTGCCACCACGCCTGTCCTGATTAGACTCGTCATATTAAAACCATGTGCACAACTGTTCTGCTCCATCCTGGTCTGGGACTGTGTTGAGTGTCCATCAATAACACTAATGACCCATAGCCTCCAGGGAGAAAAACAAACAGTGTAATGAAACCACAACCTTAAACTCTGCTGCTTTCTAAGAGCGAGGCAAATACAAGAAGATAAGCAGAGAAGAAGAAGAAAAGAAGAGAGACTAAGTAGCCTGCAATCATCTTCTCTGCATACACACTTAAGGGAGGACACAGACAGACGAGGTGCTACCATTATTGTAAACACAACAAAAACGTAATGTGATGATTTGTGAAGTCTCCCCACCCAAACACACTTCCCACTTGTGCCAACTGTTAGCAAGCACCACTACATACCATCCCCTCTACCCTATCGCTCCTTGAAGGCTACACTCCCTCACCCATCCATGCCTCCCTCTCCGAAAACGTTTCCCCTGGCATCTGAGTCAGCACGGGTGCCAAGTCAATCAGTGTGAGAGCTGCCAGCTGGGATGGCCTCACTCTGGGGGTGTGATGTATGTTCCAGCGAGGGGGCAGTAACATGCCACACAGGGTTGGCTGCGTGAACGGGTGGCTGAGGAAAGGAAGGGAGGGTTAGGGTGAGGAGAGAAAGAAGGAGGGGGTGAACGAAAAAGAGGACGGTGGCTGAACAGGAGCTGTAATGACGCCTGATGGATTCTGAGGCTGTGCCAGCTGCCCCATTAGCTGAGTGGCTCCAAGCCCCATGAAGCGTTGCCCACAGTGTGCCCACCCGTCCACATATAGACACCGTAGAGACACACACACACACACACACACACACACACACACACACACACACACACACACACACACACACACACACACACACACATACACACACACACACACACACACACACACACACACACACACACACACACACACACACACACACACACCCAGGACCTTGCCAGCCACACTTCAATAGACACTGAGCCCTTTATGAGAAGCTGTGGGTTAATGACGGCAATAACTCGTCCCAACGTGTTGATTAAGTGTGAGAGGATACATGGGTGACATTGCCATGTTCTAATCAACACTGATCAAACCAGCACACGCACAACAGTTAAATGTTAAGCTGCCAAAATCACCCGGGTGCTTTCATCGCACCACTCCACTGCCCACACACAATGACATTATACACACTGCTGTCTATTCATAATATTTTGGTGTTCTTTCAAGAAGCATTGCCTTTGGACATTTGTCTGGGGAAAGTTCTTTATGTAGGTGATGTAATTACATGCACTGTTATCCCGAATTAGTTGACTTTACTAGAAATTTGCAGGGAAACCCGTTGCCTTAAACCGTTTTTTACACATTGTGAAACTTAACAGGTCAAGTTGAATTAACACAGAGCAGTAAGTTCTAAGCTTTAGTGCATAACTTTTTTATATTAATAAACATCCGTTACATTCACGCCATGGCCAAATGAGTTGATACAAAGCTAATTAAGACTATCAGCTCCACACAACTCTCTCTGTATTTCTCAGTATGGTATATGTTCAGAAGATTGTGTCGTCCGGCTACTTTCGGAACTACTTTTCAGTAAATCGAGAGAAGATAATTACCTCTTCTGAAGAGTCCATTGTTTTTTTAAACCTCTGTGTCCTCCTTGGCTACTAGCAACTGTGTTGAGGGGTGGTGCGTGATCAAAGAAAGCTTGTATCACATGGATGCGCCGTAAATTTTGTTGTCATTACTTAGAATTCCTCATAGGGGAGACAGAAACTTCGCACTATAGCTTTAAACATGCCCAAAAAAACATAACGGATATGCAACATTAGGCTACTTTTCACTACAAATAAATACTTTCTTATTATAAATATTGTTTTTCCTTTATGACAGCCTGACTCTTAAATACAAAGTATTGAATACATTTGTTCCAACATTTTGACAAGGATATACATGAACATACATTTAGCATTGTGAATTTCCAATGTATTGTACAGCATGGAAAGTTTCACTCAGAAAGCAGGGTTACTGGTTTCCAAACTGTTTATATTTTAACTGACATCTTTTCACTGCCCAGATGCCATCAGTCCCCAGGTCTTGGTCATGGTGCAACAATAAATGTAAATAAACACGAACACTAAATCAACCGTACAAAACTAAATCCGAGATTACATGAATGCACACCCAAAACATTAACAGAACATTATTAAAACACACTTTAACTAGGACAAAAACTGTTCAGAACATATTTTTTTTTGTTCTTCCCATCAGCACAGAACAGTTCAAATAACCCCGCTCGCACCCATACAGAAACTTAATATCCCTAGTTATCTCTGCTTAATATGATCTGTGCACTGCATACTTAAGCTGATTATTACAAACAACTAATGTGATTTAGCAATGAATATGTTTTTTTTTTTAAAAAAACATGAAAGAACAAGTAGTGACCACTAAAAAGTTTAATTACAACTAAATCTGGGTTTACAGTGGGCAATTGCAGTGGGGGCGTGGCCACTGAGGGGTAGTGGCACAATTACCCTGCTAAATTAGTTCCTCGAAGTAGTCAAAGAATAATTCCTGTTTGTTAAAAGCTTGTTGAACAATTGCTTCTAGATGGTTTTATTTATTTTTATTTACTTAATGTTTAAGATGAAACAGTTTTTTTATTAAACCTCTGGTTTCTCATTAGCAAAAAACTAAAAAATGGCATCAATATAATGAAGTACAGTGGTACAATGTAACTAAATACATTTACTTAAGTACTGTACTTAAGAACCAATTTAAGGTATTAAGTCTTTTCTTTTCATGCCACTTTCTACTAGGGCTGGGTGATATAGAGAAAATCAGATATCACAATATTCTTTTTTTTTTAAGATCATTTTTTGGGGCGTTTCCCTTTATTTTGAAAGTGGATAGACATGAAAGGGGGAGAGAGATGGGGGATGCCATGCAGCAAAGGGCAGCAGATTGGATTCAAACCCTGCACCGCTGCAGGACTCAGCCAACATGGGGCGAACGCTCTTACTGGGTGAGCTAGAGGTCACCACAGATATCACAATATTCTTGACCAAACTCCTCGATGTCATTGTTGCGACGATATTGTAGGGTTGAAAATTGGTGCTTTTACAAATAATTTTACCAAAGAGATTTTAGATAAATAATCCCCAATAATGTGGATATATTGACTAATTCAATAATTATTCAAGTTCAGAAAATTACATAACTTTACTGTAATGCAGCCTGTAAAACCTGCAAAAGATAACACTTATGCCATATTACCATAGCACCATATCCAAAATCTGAGGCAATATCCAGTCCAATATGTCAATATTGATATAATATTGATATATTGCCCAGCCTTACTTTCTACTTCTACTCCACTACATTACAGAGAGAAATATTGTACTTTTTACTCCACTACATTAATCTGACAGCATTAGTTACAAGTTACTTAACAAATTAGGGTTTTTACACACAAAACACATTTTATACACAAGGTATAAAATACAATGTTTTATTATAAATTAAACTACCCAACAATATATAGGCCTACAAGTACAGCTGAAATGATGAGCCAGTTAAACTTTTAGTTGATTGACAGAACTGTTTTGATCGTTTCCAGTTTGAGTGTGAGGATTTTTCTGCATAGAGTACTTTTACTTTTAATACTTTAAGTAAATTTTCCTGATGATACTCACATACTTTTACTTAAGTACCATTTTCAATACATGACTTTTACTTGTAACAGAGTATTTTTACAGAATTATAATATTATTACTTTCACTAAAGTAAAGCATCTGAATACTTCTTTCACCACTGATTAAGTACAGACATACACAAACTACAAGAATAGTGAAAGCTGCTATAAACCATATTTCTTAAAGTAGAACAACAGACAAACTCAGTAACTAGCAGGTGAACGAAGGGGAGCATTGAGCAGATAAAAAGCTAGATAGACACCATATGAATGCTAATGTTCTTCCCTATCTGCTGGATGTTTTAAATGAGCAACTGTTTGCTAACAAGTTCACCATATCAATTCAAAAGAGGATAATACATTATGTCAGTGTTGTGTTCAGAGATCGTTTCTGCTGTCCTCAAGTGGCCAAAAAAAAAAATCAGTAACTGCATGTTTAAGGATTTACTGTAAATCCTGGATTAGCGTGAAGTGAAGCTGTTGCATGACTACTGACCACTTCACGTAATCATATAAATTAGTCCACAGTAGTACAGGTGGCAAAACTCATACTCGGAACCATTATCACTGGCACTCCATTATGGCCCCGTCCTGCGCCATCACTACCATCACTGCAGCTGACCTCATCAAAGCTGGACGACCCATGCTGACCTCATCAACACTGCGTGACCCCCTGTGACCTCATCAAAGCTGGACGCCCCATGGAGCCCTGAGGGCTGACGACAGGCTCTAAGAAAACACCCCATCCATTAGGGTGCCAAGAGCACTGTAAATGTGGAGTGTCAGCGCCAGCCATCTTCACTGTCATGCCCAATTCTCCAACCCCCCACCGAAGCTACTCTCCGGACAATGGAGCTGCTGAACCTCCAACCCTCCCAGCCACAATGTCCGCCCACATTGGCTGGCAGCAGTGACAGAGGGGGGTGCCGGATGGGGAGGCCTGCTGCAGGATGGGACTCTTATTGAGCGTTTGAGCGATGAGCCAGGTCATCACATCTACCCAACTCATCCATCATGCCCCACAAACAGACACAAATAAAAAGGACACATTCCTGCCTCCGCTCCCATTACCACATTCAAGCCCTCTCCAGCCTTTTCTCTCGTTCCCTCTCTCTATGCGAGCCAAAGCCTGGAGGAAAAAAGAGGACCAGAGTTCAGGCTCTCACTCGCTCTTGGAGGCCATGGGAGCGCCAGAAGAAAGCGCCAGGTGTTTTTTTTTTACTCTGACTCTTAGTATAAATCCCCATTTGGGCCAAAATGATGGGCAGCCAGAAGGACTGTATGGAGTAGGGAGGTGTGAGGGAGATGGGAGACAGAGGATGAGTAAAATGTTTAAGTAAAAATAAAGAGAGACTGGAAGACATGTCAATCCACATTGTAGTCCTTTATTTCTTAGTTGTTCCTCCCACAGTATTGAATTGAAATGCATAACAGTTACATTGTAGAAAGCATTAAAACAAAGTACCTCAACTTGCTGATTACTTTTTAAAATCGATTATAAACAAAACGACGACATAAACAAAGAAAAAAAATCTGGTCCCTAAAAACGGGAGAATAATGAAAGTAATCTGTTATTTATCATAAATTTGGCACAAGGGATTAACATGAACCAAACGTCACACAAGCTTGCAGACAACCGTAGAAAATGTCAGATACAGATCTTACCAGACCAATCATGCGTTTATGAAGAAATTATACCTGGCTTTTTTTTTAATATCATTCTTTCTAATGTTTTTCATTTTTTACAATTGAATCATTAAATTGTCATAGAAAAAAAAACCTAAGTAATATCTATTCATCGACCGGTTTCATTAGAAGAATAAGGAGTGAATTGTATGTTTAATACTATCCGGCACTCAAATGTAATCTACAAACCCCATTGAACTCTGGGATAGGCCCGGTGAGGAATCTCCTCTTCACCTGGGCTAAGAGCAGTGCTATTCAGTAAACAAACTACAGTTTGCCAAGAAATAAATACAAATCTCAACATACAACAGCAAATAACAACAACAACACCAACAAAAAAATGAAAACAAAATCATGATTGTCTAAAAATGAAAGACATACGAGCATGGAGTAGCTAACGACTAGCATTCAGGCTATTTAGTGGTATTGTTGGACTAGGATGGATTCAAGGGTTTGGAAAAAAAAGACATATGCCCTTTACAGAACAACAATTAACTTCAGCACTGGCTACTTATTTCAGTAAAAAAAACAAAACTTGTGTTTTCTTCTCTTCCACTAAAAAGACAATCTATTTATATCCTTTCACAGATAGCGCAGGCGGGCAGGATGGAGTGCAGTGGAGAAGAGTTGGTAGACACTTGTGTACAGTGCAATGATTGTGCAGACACACGCAGCTATGAAAACGCAGATGGGAAACTGGCCTGATTTCAGTTTAACAATCACTTTTTTGTATTTGTTCTTCAATGACTTCAGTGATATGAAAGTGTTGCTAGCGCTGTCCTTACATGGAGCGGTTTTCATTTGAACTGAGGTTACTAACCCCGCCCTTCATTTTTATCATCAAGTACATGTATTTATGAGAAACACCTGTGGATCTCTGGGGGTTAAAGGGAATTCTTGTAATATATTTTAAAGATACTTTTGTCAGATGAGCCAGGGCTCTGGCTGTGTGGTGTAAAGAAGGCTCTGGCTCTAGGTGGAAACTGTCTGTCTTAAAGACACAACCAAACTCACCCTCTAAGCATTAAATGTTTTCCCTGCGTTCTATGTGCGGGGCAATAAATGCAGTCTAGCAATGATACATCAGCACATCCATCTTCCATGTCCACCAGCTGCCTTTGCTGTGCAAAACATAGAAATTCAGCAGAATAAATACAGCTATTATTATTTATTATTATTTTCACCACAATGATCATCATTTCTATCATCCTGGTTGGTGTTAATGCAATTCAATTTTAAGGTCTCAGAGGGACATTTTTCTCTCTATCTGTTGAAGGTTTTTAGGGCTGGGTCTAGGCTGGGTTCTGCATGGACAGAAACCCTGCTTTGTGTGTGAGGCACTCCGCTCAGCAGTCAGATGGGCCGTGGTTCTGCTCAGCAGTCACTCTGTGGACGATCAGGGGCCACCGCACATAGCCCCTGCAATGGGCTCCCAGTGCCATAGGTCAGGTTTGGGGGTTGAAAGGTGAAAGGAAAGCGCAAAGGGGTGTCATCATACGTGGCTGAGAGACTGGATGGCACTGGATTCAGCAGCAGCCCGTGCCAAATTGTGCCACATGGTGGCCGGGGTGTGGGAAGCTGGGTGGAGAGAGTCCTTTTCAGCCAGAGATAGCATCATGGCGTATGCCTGAGGGAGAGGGAGATGGATTATATTTAACTGTCATCCTTAAATGCAAATATGTATGTGCATTGTAGGTAAACAGGCATGCATGCATGTAAACTGTCAATGTTGTTTTACCTGAGACTTAGATTTCCTAAAAAGTGGCTGTTTGACTGCGTCAGTCAGAGAGGGGGAGCCAAACGATGCGTCATCCTCATCTCCATCACTCAGCTCGCTCTCCTCCAGCTTGCGCATCTCTGAAAAGTGACGGATATGATCCAAGGCTGAGTAGCCACTCTGCTCCTGCTCATCCTTATACCTGAAGGTCAAACATAAAAAACATTAAAATAAGGCAATTTCTAGATACTTTTGATTGCACATCATCACAAATTCTGTTTTAGTTGCATCGAATTTACCTCCTAGGAGAGGTTTTGCAGTTGAGGTTCAAGTCGTTGGGTCCACTGAAGTCCATTTCGTCTTCTATGATGTCATCACTGAGGCTGCTAGGAAGCACTTCGTCTTCCTGTTTCCCAGGGGTGTTGTTAGGCTCTTCCCCTTCTTCTTCATCAGCACCAAGCTCCTCCGCATCCTCATCTTCCAGGTCACGCGACCCATGGCTGGACATCATTGGCTTCTCTTCTTCAAATGGACCGCCATTTAACCTGCAGACCAGGAACATTGATTAGATCAGTATAGCTTGATAAAGTAGTGCATTTTAAGGAGGAATAAATTACAGTGACATCTCCCTTATTAGCTGTGCCTTTTATAAATAAACTCCTTTTATGTTTAAGAAAGTAATCAAGAAATTAAGAATTCTTCTGGTGCTTGTTAAATAAGTTACATAAGGAATAAAAAAAAAAGATATACATATGTGCAGTCTTTTGCCTTTTGTGTTTAGTTTCCTACATGTTCTTCTGAGAATTATTTCTCTTTATAAACAAAAACAAGCATATGGGATAAAGAGCAGAGAGAGGTGGATCTGAGGCAGGACATGGCAGCTGAGATTGAGAGAGCCGGAATCCCGTTTGTCATCGAGGCTCTGGAGCCCCTTTGGGCAGAGCAGCATTGGGTTGATCATAGCAGCACTTAACTGGAGTGCTTCGCCTCTCTCTTTGTTTATTTTCTCTACTATCTCGTATTCATCTAATAGGCAAAATATTTAGCTGACAGCCCCATTTGGTGGGAGAGTTATGAGAGTGTTGCCAACCAGCTCATTCCTCTATCCCTGCGGAGGGAGAGAGGGCGAGCTATCCAAACTGCCTGAGTCTTAATCTGTCCCTCTGTCTCAGCGCCACAGGAAACCACCATTTGGTAAATCATCTGGAACCACATTTAGACTGATTCACTAATTACACTCTGGGACGTCTTTCGTCAGCCCCCAAAAATGCCATTTCTCGCACAAAGGATTCAGAGGCGAGGACTGAGAACTGGACGCAAAGAAGTAGATAGATAGGAAACAAAACACATCAAGCACATCACCACATAATTGTAGGGTGCTTATAAACAGGATACCTGCACTGGATTTGTTAAAAGATGCTTTTGAGCGTGCAGTGACTTTAGAGGAAGCGGAGAAAGGGAATTATTGCAGATTACCTTTTAGCACATACAGTATCTACATCATCTTTTCTCTTTTATCAGCAGCTGATAGTATTGTGCTTTGGACAGAGCTCCCGCTGGGATAGAGAGTTTGAGGCCGAAAGGTATTCGTGCTTGCAGGGCTGAGAAGAGGGACTCACTCCAAAAGAGAGAGCTAGAGCTCCATGATTAAGAAAACAGATTCACTAATTACACTTTCAAACGTGGTAATTTGCTGGGGATAAAGTATCTATCAGAAGTAGTCAGGAGCACAGCACTTTGAAAGGAAACACGGGCCGACCCTTTGACCCCACCCCCTCTACCCTCTTCCTGTAGGCAGACATGTTGGTTCCAGATGTGGTGGACTAACTGCTGCACTCCCCCTCCTGCTTCTATCCCCATCCCTCTGACGCTCTACCGCCCCGGTCCTGCTCTCACAGGCCTTCTGCACAATCATACACCAGTCTGTGAGATCTCTATCCGCACTCACAATCTGCCCTGTGATCACACCAACGTGAGGCACGTGAAAACAAACTCAGAGACCTGAGCAGACCTCTCAACTGCTATCCGACCTGATCACAGCTCCAAGAATTTATTTGCATAATGCTCAGACGTAGTTGCATGCACACAGATATCTGTTCGTACGTGTGGCCGAAAGGCAAGTGATATAAGGAAAACCTGCCATTATCTTAAATGTCATCACAGATGATTGCTCTTTACTCCAGACCTCTGAGCATGATGTTATTATTAACAATGGCTGGCTGTGTGGTATGAAAATGCAAGTTTAAAATGGGCTGATAGCAGTTGACCCATTATTTATCCCTACTCAAGCCTGGAGAGTCCTTTCAAAGTCCAACAATCCTGATGTATAGACAATTAATGGTGGTAATGAGGGCCAGGGGCCTTTTTCAGGAGGCCTCATTTGTCCCTGCTGCAGAGATGCGGTGGGTGAGAAGCCTGGATAATATTGCCTATAAACATCTTGTTAAGCTCTAAACAGACAAGTCCTCAGAACACATAAAACTGTGCTTACCCTTCCTCAGAGGGGTCCGGTGATGTCTGGTTCTGGCCTGTGTTGCTGATGAAATTTCTTATTTCATTAAAATAAGAGTCTTCTTTGTCATCCAATATGGCACTGCCACCGTCCAATTCAGACTGTGGGGACGACATTGCAGTGCCTGCAGAAGAAAAAATATTCCAGTTCTGATTCTGATATTTTAATATAATGAGTATTGCAAATATGCATTTCTAAATTATGGCTGTGTGTCCATTAAAACACACGTTTTCATAGTTTATTAAATGATGACGAGAACTCGTCATTCTGTATCTGCTAGTTCCAATGCTTCAATGGAATTACATTGAGTGAAATATTCATATCCAATATCCAATTTCTTCCTAGTGATGTAATCGTGGACCCATCACATCATAGGGGGAAAACTGTATTGTACATCAGGTTCTACACATTTCAGTGGAATTCTCCGTGACAGATTTGGTATCTTTGGAAACTTCTTGACTACAATTTAAAATTAAATCGTGAGTTTTGACAATGCTTGGCCACACAAAATGCATTTTTAACGTTGGACCTACCAAAGTGTCTGAGGTTTAAGCAACAAATGTTTTGTTATTTTAACTACTGTATGATGAAACTGCTTTTCTGCTTATCAGTTTCCAGTCTATTATCTTTGTGATGTGGGTCGGGGGAAACGCTTGACAGATGATTGATTTTGCATTTGATAGAGTGAACATCGTGTCTGATTAAGTGAAAACCTCCTACAGTATGAGGACTGTTGCTTTCAGCTGTTGGCAAGGTGTCACTGCTTGTTCTGCAGATTTAGAAGTCAGAGTGATGCAACCTATCAAACCCATAAGCTGTGCTGCTGATTAAAGCAGCTCATTCAGAAAAAAATATTTTGTGCTGTTGCAGAGGTAGATGACAGATGTATGTATTCTAATTTGTCAGCTTCTAAAATTGTTTCCAATCATGAGTAAATTTTTTAAATAATATTCAGCAGAAGGATTTATAAATACAATGCATTGCTATGTAACAAATCAGCAAAGTAGATCTAATTTTCTCTGATGAAATATGGAAAGAGGAAAAAAATGCTTGAAACAGCTGAGAAAACTAAAAATAATTTTATTATCTAATAATCTTTCCACAATCTACAAAACCAGAAATGAATGCTCAAGAATTCTCACCGGACAGGTTGCCATTCTCGTGCTTCTTGAGGTGGCGGTCCAGGTTGGTCTGCTGACCAAAGCAACGATCACATAAGTGGCACTTGAAGGGCTTTTCCTTGTTGTGGATGTTGCGAATGTGACGTTGCAGGTTGGAGGAGATGCTGAATGAGCGGTCGCAGTATTTACACCTGCAGGAAAAGTGGAGGCCTTTCACTTAAAACTATTATGAAATGACAAAAACAGCTAAATACACAAGCTGCTAGTCATAAGTACAACTTTACTGCATAATGAATCAGGAGCCCATAGTTTGTTCTGTGGGAAACATAATGGGATACATAATGTGGGACACACACACGCACGCACACACACACACACACACACACACACACACACACACACACACACACACACACACACAGTCCCAGCAGTCCCACAGTCCCAAACATGATGGAGGAGCTTGTTTAAGGTGAAACAGCTCTGCCTCTTATCTCGAGCCAGCGCAATAAAATTGCATTCTTCCCTCACAAAATAAGCACGCAACAGATTTGGTTCTAGCCCTGCAAAATTAGAGCCTCTTGCCAAGTTTCTTCATGCAAAATTATACAAGAAGATTACATCTTTTCTTCGGGTGGAATTAACTCGCTCGATTGGCTGTCCCTCAGGAACCCCCCGGTTATCTCCACAAAAAAATTACAATAAACAGTGGTGATCTTTAATGGCATGCCAGCGTGTGGAGTGCAGGCTATCAGGCTGGGGCAGTAGAGGCCTGCGTCTGTCTTCCTCTCTCCCCTGTGGTCAGCAGGCCTCCTGCAAGCTTTGGGCCAACATTCCACTACCTTAGTAACTACAAAGCAGAGCAGTGCTAGCCAGCGCTTACTCATTATCCAAATGTAGTAAATGTGCAAGATTAATTTTTACATGTGTACTGAACTGCTGCTGCATTGTTACTTCTACCTCAGCAGCACCTGGAAAGAGAGGGAGGAGAGGGCAGGGAGATTTTTATTACCAACATTTCCCATGAAACTAAATGCTGAAGAACTTTGCATGCATCCTTTGTCTTATTTGCCAACTAAACTATGATTCCAGAAAAAAAGAGCTTAATCTTGTGATAAACTTTTTGGTTGGCAAAAAGCCTCACCTGGTGTAGCTAGAGGGCTTGCAGATCACTTCGAGTCTGGTCTCATACGCACAAGAGAAATGACTACAGCTGCCGGGCCTGGACATCTGCCCGCTATCCTCATCACCCCAATTCTTCGCCAAACTTTCTCCTCTCAGCTCTGCTCTTTTACCAGCCCTAAGCCCCCCCCCCCCCCACACCTCCCCCCACCCTTTCCTGTCACCCTGGCAACAAACACCATTTTTCATCAGGCAAATTATTTAGCAGCAGGATAATTATTCCAGGCTTTTAAGGCATAAGAAAACACACGTAAACTCTCTTCTAACTGTAGACAAGAATTCCCTGGGAAAAGATCCATGAGCTGTTAACAAATGAGCTGCATCTCTCTGTCTGCTTGAGAATACCTTGTGAAAGCGTGGTTGTTGCTCTTACTCATATTTGTGAGGAGAGAAAAGTAGTTATTTACTGGGGAGGTGCTATTGTGCTATTGTTCTGATTCTTGACAAGACGATGATTTTCCTATATAGCGTTGTATGGTGTGTATTCTTGGAAGATAGATGGAGGGATGGTGACAAAGGGCGAGAGAGGAGGATGATGTTTAGCTGAAATGTTGCTGTTGGACCGTTTCTTCCCTTATAACAGCTCAAAAAAACTAAACACCCACACACACTTCTTCAACATATATACACACACAGACAGCTCCAAGAGACAGTACATGTATGTATATAGTCTTACCTATACGGTTGCTCTCCTGTATGAGTCCTGAGGTGGCGGGTCAGGTTAGCAGAGCGTGGGAATATTTTCCCACAATATCTATAAAGGAATAAAAAAGTATGGTTTATCTACATCACTTTAGTAATCTATAAAACAGTGTAATTCTAATATTAAAAATCACCGTAACAGGAACTCTTACTGTGACTACTGTAGTAAAGGAGAAAAAAGTCTCCAATAACAATATCAAAACGATTTGCTATAGAGGAATGTTAATTTATGACCAACATGAAAGCTCAAAATTGAAATAATACATGTCACACCAGTTGCCGTAGTTACCTGCATGTGTAGCGCTCCTTGCCCTTGCGCAGCAGAGTCTCTGGAAGGGCAGAGGGTGGGGCTCTGAAGTCAAACATGGAGGGGACGGAGCGCAGCAGGTCACCAGACTCTGGCTTCAGGGAGCCAAACGTCTCCAGCTTCTCTGCCATGTTCTCGATGGCCGACATCTAAGGACACAGAGGAGAGGAAGGACAGAGGGAGAGGTTAGCGTGGTGCTTAAAAACACACTGAATACTCATTGTAGCATTGCAAGTGCAACATGCAAAGCAAATAAACTAATGTATGAGTTTTATCAGTTTTGAAAGCTGCATTACTTATCATGATCGTGTCACAAAAAATATCTTGGACCAAACTGATTTGCATCAGAAACAAATAAAATATTATGTGTGAGATTTCACTTGTTTTTCTGATAAAAAAGAAGAAGATATTTTCTCAGCCTGGATAGTGTAGATAGCCATGTAGTTATACTGCAGGATGTGGTTGAATACATTGTTTTTGTGATTGCAGGATGCAATAAAATGGAAAAAGTAAAAAGCATTGAATAATTTAGACCAATATACTGTACTGGTAAAGGCAAACTGAAAGAATTACAGCAACCATACATGTCTACATTTGCTGTAAATGTCTTAATATCAAGTTCAAATGCCAAATAGATTAGATAGATTCTTCTCTACTGTTAAATGCTTCTTAGTGAATATATAATTTTCTAGACAAATTTGTTCATATCTTTGATTTGTTTGAGTGACGAGCCTTGTTTACCGGCATCAGATCAGATGAAACTAAGTGAAACAGATATTGGGAGCATTCTTATTACGACGTTCATCAATGATTCATGAATCACAAGGTTAAATCCCTGGTACAGTATCTGTGCATGGCAAGTACATTTGATACTGATTCATAACTTTGTAGTTAGTGTCATACACACATACACACACACACACACACACACACACACACACACACACACACACACACACACACACACACACACACACAGAGGATTAAAGACTGCAGCCAATCTACTAATGAAGCTGAACATTTACTTTCATCAGGTTTTCTCCGAGGAGATATGTGGACTTGTCAGTTGGTCTGTGTGTGTGTATATGAACAAGAAACTATGTGCTGCATGGTGGCCGTAATTGATTAATTGCCATCAATGTGTGTGAAAGAGAAAATATATGTATGTGTGTGAGAGAGAAGAATGTATTTGTAATGCATTTGTATTTGTGAGAGTGTGTAAAATATGTGTGCTTAAAGGCATGTGCGTAGTATGCGAGTGTGATTGTAGGTGCTTAGTGTGTATCTGTGTGTTGTCAGATACATGTCCGTGTGTGTGTGTGTTTGTGTGTGTGTGTGTGGCAGAGGAGTGATTCATGTCCACTGCTGGGCTGTAAACTATTCTGTGCACAATGCGGGCAGACAGCACATTCGTCAATATGAAAGATGTTGACATTACTGATCAAGGGCCAGACACGGGTAATAATGATATCGCTGGGCTGAGAGGGGCGGGATGGGGTAGGAGCGGGGGCTGGAGGGGGAGTGAAGGGAGAACTAGAGGGAGGGGCGGGGTGAGGGGGTCCCAATAGGCCGCAGGGCCTGTCAGCCCATCTCACACACACACACACACACACACACACACACACACACACACACACACACACACACACACACACAGGAGTCCCCCCCCTTTTTTTAAAGGGGCCACACAAATTTGCATTATTTTGCGTGTATTGAATTTTCAGCCTGTTTCTTATTCTTATTTCCATACAGCAACAAATCAATGGTGATTCGGGTCCTCCACCAGAGCCCTGCTCCGACTCTGACATTTCATCTCCTGCTTTCACCCCCTGTCACTCTCAGGCTTCACGCCAAAATGGAGCAGACCAAGGGAAAAGAAACAGAGGAAGAGAATAGGAGAAGAAACATGATGAAGGACTAGACGATAGGGGAGAAGAGTGGGAAGGAAGAGGAAAGAAAGAAAGAAAGAAAGAAAGAAAGAAAGAAAGAAAGAAAGAAAGAAATAAATAAAGAAAGAAACAGGGCCCGGAGAGAGAAGGGCTGATGGATGATGGTGGAGCCTGGTGTTGGGAGCGGCTGATTAGGAGTGACGGCCGAGTGTAAAGTTCCTGCCGCAGCCGTCGACGTTCCCACTGAGGGAGGATGTGGAGTGTCAGGTCCGTTTGATTATGAATATGCCAATGCTGCATGCCATGAATCAAAGGCAAGAGAGAGAACAGAGCCAGAGAGAGAGAGAGAGAGAGAGAGAGAGAGAGAAAGAGAGAAAGGAGGGCGATGGATTGAAAGATAGGCAAGGGGTTGTGGAGAAGAGGGAGGTGAAATGCTTTCATATTTCTTATGAATGTGCACTGTGTAATTCATCGGGCTCTTTTCAGGCACCAGAGTGAATTCTCAGTTTGTCTGCTTTGCTCAACAAGAACCCATAACTCTCGGGAACATTAGGTCCCCTAATACTGTTGGCAGTATCGAGCCTGTCCGATTTTAGAGCTGAAACTACTCTGTCCCGGCTCCATCTCCTGGGGAATTCTGATCACCACCTCCACCCACTCATGCTGCTGCACTTCATTAAGAGTTTAATCTTACACCTTTGGTCAACCTTTGCCTCTGGATCCTAGAAATTATAGCATTATTATTATTATTATTATTATTATTATTATTATTATTATTATTATATATCAGTATTTGACTGGCTGTATGTGGCAGCATTAGATACTATGCACTTGTCATTGGAACAGTGCTATGGCACATGCAAGAGTTAATGTTCTAAAAACAATTATCCTGCATATGTTAATATATGAACAATTAAGCTTTGTACATGATATAAATGAATATTTTCATATTAATATTTTTCAGTTCAGAACTAATTTTTGAAATCATTGTTGCATGGCCCATGTTGGTGGAAAAAGAACATTTTATGCTTTGGCAGATTCTCTAAATGGGTCAAATGCTTTGTTTGTAGTCAAGCAGTAAATGATTTACACATCCAATCCCATGGATTAGATGTATTTATTTATGATTAAAATTAGTAACATCGGTGTGCCACAAATTACACTTTAAAAACCCCCGTCCATTGAGCCGTTTTTATGGATGGTGAGCCAGGTTTATTAGGCCACTGTTTGACAATGCTGTGTGTGTGAAATGTTCGACTTAAAGAACAAGAGGATAAAATGACTCCACATTTTGCTCTAAAGTGATTTTTCAAAGGTTTTATAAACCCCCCTACTTCGTATAAGAGACCCCCCCCCCAACCCCCCCACACACACATGCACCTCACAAAACCCCCTTGTCCGTCCCCCCCGGGCAGTATGTGTGTGTCTGTGAACTTGCTTGTTGCTGTAGCGTCGCACTGGGACCAGCAGTTGATTGGCTATCTTCAGATGTCAGTGATGCTGTGAGGGCCTTAATTAGTGAGATGCATTCTCAATTGTTGATCTTTATCGGGAACCAGATGTTTGGAGGGAGGCACTAACCCCCCAGTCCCACCGCCAGTGTCCCAAAGAGACTGTTACCCTTGCGCTGATGTAAAGCAGCCCCCCTAAACACCACCCTCTATCCCAACTCCCCCCCCCCCATGCCCATTTGGAAGAGCCCTGCTCATACACATATTCAGAGCTGCTGAATGGACACGGAGTATCTCGGCTGGAAATCCCCACTTAAATCCCTTTATGTGAATCAGAAAGGGGATATGTCTAGATGTAAACACATCAAAAAGCAAGGCTCAAATACTTAAGGGGAATTACTACAAAATAATATAATATTATGTACAATATAAACATTCAAATGACATTTCTTTATATAAGAAAGTAGTTCTATGGCCAGAAACAGACAGACAAGTCCAGTCATTGCATGATGGTGATGGGCTAAAGCCATGCGAATGCAGGGTGATGTCAGTTGTAAACTGATATGCAGCCCATGCATTAATTCGGAGATGGGGTCTGTTTGGTAGAGATACAGACACATGGCAGTATTGTAGGTTAAAGAGGAACTTACCCAAGTTCTCTGATCTGGCAAACGAAACTGAGGGGCGGAACAGAAGGAAAAAAGAAAGCAGTCAGAACCAGGAAGTGGCGCATGAATCAACAGTTTTTGATTGGACACACATGGGTACAGAGGGAATGATGGATCCCGATGTGATTAACTTTAAATGAGCAATGAGCTGCCTATCTGCAAAGTTATGGTGCTGGAATTATAGGAGGCTCTAATAGTTCCCAACACTTCCTGGTGTTCAATAAGCTCATTATAGCAGGCCACAAATACAATGCCAGTATGTAATCTAAGCCAGTATTGCTTAGCAGTAAAATATCCTGCCAGGAAATAAAAAACCGAATCACTAAAGGTTGAAAAAAAAAAAGTTCCAGTCCCCTCAACTTTGCAACCTCTTTTTTTTGATATATGGCTCAAGAGTGAGTCAGGTGACTGAAAACAACCCCCCTGAACAGTATACAGAAGGGCCCCTTGGCTTGTCTGGGTTAGACCTACACGGGTCTGGTGTTTCTGGGAATGATTTGTGTGTCCAGACATCATAAAGTCATAAAGATGGCCTAAGCACTCTGTTAGTGTTTCTACTGATAGGACACCTCATTAAGGCGTGTGGGACGGCCATGTGGCTGCTGCAGGCTGAGCCCATGCAGCAGTCTGGACAGGGGACATAAATCAGACAAATGAAACAGCCTGTAAAAACCAGACCTGAAACGGCCAGAAAAGAGGAAAAAAAAATCATATGCCTGAGAAAGTGGTGTTTTCACTTTCCGACGGGCCGTTCTCACCCGCGGGGGAAGATTAAACAAATGAACGTCAATGCAACACGTTATAGACACACGTACGCATACACACGTACGCATACACCCGCGTGCACGCACACACACACACACACACACACACACACACACACACACACACACACACATACATGTATGGATTCTGACACTGGAAATAATGGCACAGAGAACCCAGGGGCAGAAATCATTGCTTTAAGAGCATATCATTTTTTATATTGTAATCAAAGACATGTTATGGGAAGACGTGTCAGAGTGTGCCCTTTCTCTCTGCCACATCTGTTTCAGATAGCCAACAACGGGCTTAACAGGCAGTCGTATGGATAAGGCTGGAGCCACATACTAATCCTGATTAATCCGGTTTGGTCAGCCTGGGACAATCATTCTGAATTAGAGTTCCTTATACAAAGAGTCATAAAAATATCTTAACTGTTTTAACGCCATGCTGCTGTCACATTTGTAGATATGGGAACCTACGTAACATTGAACTGGTTACATGACAAGAGACATCATATCACAACTATAGTGAAATCGAATAAACTAAATAAACAGAATAACAGTCAATAGGTAAACATGTATAGTTGGACTGGTGAGAATATGTGATTTAGTCCAAATAAGGAGTGTGCCATTTTATTATATTCCTTCTAAATACCCCAGGTTGTCCCAGTTCCCGCTGAAGCCACAGTCAGAACCTACCTGTGGGTGGAAGAGGAAGCCTGGAGCTGGCCGCATGTACTTGTCTTTCAGAGTCTCAAACGGGTCGCTCATTCTCCTCTTCTCAACCCTGCTAATAATAGATTTCTCTTAACGCATGTACAGCAGCAAATATTGGTAATACAATTAGCAATTACATGACAGTAAATTACACCAGAGGAGTTTTAGCAGTATGAAAACTTCTTCACACTCTTGCATAATACAATGTGTAACAGCAGTTAAGTTTGTTGTTGTGTTTACACATGATGTAAAACTGCTGTAGTGAATTGAATTGTGGTTATGTAAGCTACTGGGAATAACAATACCTGTAGATGGGGTCCATGAAGAAAGGGGTGGGCCTGGCATGTTGTAAAGAGGAGTCAGCTTTTGGGATCTCCACCACTGCCTTCTCCTCTTCATACCCTAGGTTATTCTTTGTCTCCTCCTCTTTTGGATTGCCTCCACGGCCCCTAGTCCCCAGGCTCAGGTCTAGTGGCTGATCCTGACCAATGGAGTGGGAGGCCCCTGGTTTGGAGGCGGCAAATGTGGCAGACTTCTCCTCCTTCTGCTTAGTAGTGAGGTCAAATGGTGACTCGGATGAAGTTTTGCCCTGGGCCTTCTTGCAGTCATCTGCCTGAGACTGTGACTCGCCCTTCGGGCCTGGAGGTCTGAGGTTCCTGTCTGGAAAAGGGTAAACTGGAGGAGAGAAAGCTGGGAAGAAAGGCAGGGGGAACATGGAGGGGTAGGGCATGGCTCCGACCTTCTTGTCCTGCAGGCCAGCCAGCCCTGTGGAGCCAAAGTACTTCTCAGCAATGGAGGCAATGGCCTTAATAGAGTCATTCACAGCCCCTGTAACGGCTGTGTGCTCGTCCAGCGAGGATGGGATGAGGGAAGGGCCTGGAAAGTCTTTAGCAGCACTGCTGCCTGTCAGGCTGGGGCTCTGGGGGCCTCCTTCACTGGCCTTCCTCTTGGGGCCTTTGCCATTTTCTCGAGTAGCCCCCCTCTCCCTCTCACTGTCCATGTCACTCTCCATCTCGGAGCCTGATGTGCTCTCCAGATCACTTCCACTGGGCGTGCTGACATCGTCCAGGTCACTGCTCTCGGAATGGTCACTCTGCTTGTTCCGCTGCTTTGTGGAGGACGAGGAGCTCTGGGTGTGGAGCTCGGAACATGGCATCTGGTTTCCAGGTGCACCACTGTCTTTACGGAGTGCCTTGAGGAGCTCTCGGGACTCCTGAAGTCCAGGGCTTGGAGGCAGCAGTGGACTCTTACTCAGCTCTGCACCAGGCCCAGCAAGAGGTGCATGGGCTGGTTGTCTGACAGGAGAGGTGGCAGGAATGAGTGGTGGCCGGTGGTAGAGTCCAGAGGGGAAGAGGCCAGGGAAGCTGAAGGGAAATGCTGGAGTAGCAGGAAAGGTAAGCCCGCCGTGGTGGCGACTGGCCCCAAAGTAATCAGCCAGCCCAGCACCGGTGTGGCCCATCGCCAGAGCCGATTTGTCCAAGCCAGGGGCGCCAGGGAGTGGCATACCCTGGGCAAACAATCCCCCTGCTGTGAAATGGTTTTTCCCTTCACAGAAGCGACGGTGCTTGTTGAGGGATGATGTGGTGCTGAACATCTGCCCACAGTCCTTGCACTTGATCTGTGTGCGGCAGTCAGCGTGCATGCGTTTGTGACGACACAGGTTAGAGAACTGGGTGTAGGACTTGTGGCATACCTCACCTGCAGAGACACAGAGACAGACAGAACGTATCAGTACACGCCGACACCCGCGCGCACACACACACACACACACACACACACACACACACACACACACACACACACACACACACATAGAAAATAACATCACATGATATGACATCTCTAGTTAACAAGCTTCAGGCTGGCTGAGGCAAAGGCAGAGGAAGCACAGTATGAATAATATGCTTGTGTTCCCATCAATACTCTGACAACAGTTTTCCAGCAAAATAAGGAGGAGAGGTGTGTCCAGATCCTGGTATTGTAAGGGAATCTGTTTGGTTGACGGTGTGAGTCACTTGCTGCCACTCATCACCTGCACATCAAACTAAATTCCCAGGCATCTCCAGCCCCATTGTCCTCCCAGGGACGCTCCCAGGGAGTCCATAAACAATCACACACAGACACACACACGGACATGCAGGCACATTCACAAAATATTCACATAACACAGACATACAGATACACACACATTCTTAGCCGCATGCAGTACAATGGCTCTATTTTAAGTTTGTGAAGGAAGCAGAGTTGAATGAATCCTATCCTGCAGTCCAGTTCCCAGGGACAGGTCTCACGTCCTCTACTGCCCCTCTTCCCCCTCCGGTCCTCTCTGTCACCCCCTCACCTTGTCCCCATTGCTGGGTCCCTGTCGTCCTGCGCTAAGTGACCTTCCCACAGTCAACCCCTGTTTGCCTGTCGCTCTGTATGACCCTGGATGACATACAGTGGCAACACCCGGTCCTGAGACAAAACTTCAATGTCTGACATTATCTATCGCCATTATGAGTCTGTCAACATTATCTACTACCAATGGATGATTAGTTCGAATTGACAATGTACTAGTAGCCAAGTACTTATTGTTTTCCCATGCTCTTTTCTCTTGCTATTCTAATAAAAGTCAAGAATGCAGTTTCTGAAAGTTGGCCCCCACCTAAACTAAAGGATATTTTGCAGATCAGCTACGCTACAGATGATGTTTCAATAGAACTTTGATCATCCGACAATATCAGAAAGCTGTTAGAAGCAGCTCTAGATGATTGATTTTGCTCACATTGTTATGAGATCTTCAAAACGAGGATAAGGAAGTAGTTAGGCCCACACTGTGATTACACATCTGCATACTTTGGATGCCTTCCAGCCACAAGGTGCACAAGAGGCAATTTAAGGAGATGGAGAGGAAGAGCGGCAAGAAGTATTGTGGAAAGATTTAAATAAACAGCCCAGAGGAACGCCAAATGGGAATGCTCGAGCCAAGAGTGAATGTAATCCTATGAAAAAAAGTCTAATTTTAATGAATAGACCCAGAAAACTAACTTGAAATGAATTGTATTTGTGGCTTGGCTTGGCTTTGGCGGACACAATCAGGGTAGAAAGGTAGTTGAAAACATTTAGAAAACATCTGGGGGAAACAAAATGAAGAGTGCCTGATTCCTTTGATTTTGTCATTTCCTCTCTGTGAGCTGTGCATGTGTCTTGCAACACAGATGAAAAGATTAGGAAACTGAATCTGAATACTTTTCAGTTGATTAAAAAGAATCAGTTTTAACTGAGGCTGTAGACATTCACAGTGAGGTAGGTAGTATGTCTACTTAAAAAAAACTTACAAACATTTTTTAAATAAAATAAAAGGTTGTATCATCCACAGAATCGATTAATTACTTCTAATAGTCAACAAGTATTTTTTAAATCTGTCTACTCAGTGTGTGTATATGGAGTAGCTGCTTCTATTGCTCTCTCTTTGTGTGTGTTTTTACAAGTATAGCCACATGGCCTGAGCAAACTACAAGAAAAAAGCCCTGCACCATAAATCATGTAGTGACATTTACAGACTAACAACACACACGCATGACCCACTGAGTGTGCGATCTGATTCACTACACGCGTGTATTCGTCAGCTCTTAATAAACTGAAATAAAATATTATAAACACATTCCTGAGAAGAGAGCAGTGGCAAAGTGGTGGCTAGCTCAGTGTCGAAATGAATAACCTGCAGGCCTGAGTGCTTCACTTTCATACAGTAGAGAAGCTCTGATACATACACATCCTTGACGCATCGCGTGCGCTAACATACAAACAGAATCACGTGTGCATACAGTACAACACTGTCCAAATCACGTACATGACCTTCAACAGAACTCACACAAACAAACACTTCGGACACACACATGGTCTCTCCCAGGCAGAAGTCATGTTTGAAGCTGCTCTGTCTTTTTTACACAGCCATTAGTTGTTTTTAAACCTGCATATTTTCTGCTGATTACAGCAAATGGACTCCTATTCAGAGGGAGCACAGGGAAGAGGGCTGTACATGTGGTTGCTATTTGTGAGGAATGGTGCATGTGGCGGAGGAAGAGAGGAGAAGCGAGTGGAGTCAGAGGTCTTAAGTGGAGATGCAGTCACTCTGGCCTATGTATTGATGTGTGTGATTGTGTTAATGTGTGTTTGTTTGAGCAGGAGAAAGAGTGTGTATTTGGTGTGTGTACAGGTTCATGTGACCTTGTGTGTGTGTGTGTGTGTGTGTGTGTCGGTGTGAAGGATCAGGGAAAGAGAGACGGGGCAAAGGGTGAAGGTCATAATGCTTTAGGGGAAGGAGATCAGATCTGCGGTGGGAGGTGGTGGAAATGTGAAAGGTCACAGTGTGTTTGGGTCTTGCAGGAGTTAGCATTTACTGAGGAGTGGGGGAAAAAAGTGTGTGTATGTGAGAGAGAAAGCAACGTTAGCTGTGGCGTCAACAGCAGGTGAGGCTGGGTCACTGTGAGAGGCAATAGTAAGGTTAGAGTCAAATTACATGCTAGTCTAAATGCTGCTATCATTATATCAGCACTGTGTGAGAGTGCTGATGCAGATAAAACTGCATCACTCTTGTCTTAAAAAAATTATCGTACTGCCACTCAAAAACACAGCTACTATATAATCCCATGGGTGATACCTGCATAACATGTAACTGTACATGACTCTTGAGAAGAAGCTGAGGAAGAATAAAAATGTAGTTTTGCAATAACATCACAGTAGTTCTATCAAAGGCAAGTCACAAGCATATTGTAATTATTATTATAACGTACTGAGGAGACTTACATAGGTAGGGTCTTAGTGACTTACACATGAAGGGCTTGACACTGCTGTGGATGTGCTTATGCTGCTTGAGGCCTGAAGACGTTGCGAACGTCTTGCCGCAGTCAGAGCAGGCGTGGGCCCGCGCCCCAACATGCTGTGAGCGGATGTGCCTCTGCAGGTTACTGGGGTCTGTGAACACCTGCTGGGGGAAGGAACCATACAAACACACAGGGGAGTTACTATCAGCTTCTATGAACAAGAGAGTAATACAAATCTCCAATAAAGAAAAAGCAGACACTTGGACAAACTCTGCTCATTAATTCAAAATCCCCTCCAAGAGTCATCACTCTACCTTTGAGCAGTTTTCACATTCATAGTGCTTGCCACTGTCATGCGACATCTGATGTCGGATCAGGTTTGATTTCCAGTTGAAGGCCTTGGGACACTGGTCACACTTATATTCCCTATCCTCAGAGTGGGACAGAGTATGGGCCTCCAGACTGCAGGAAACACAGAACATAGAACAACAACGAGGATTTAGACATTTGTTTTGTGTCATATGGGTGTCTGACAATTCCAGCTCTACATCTGTATTGATCGAGATGAAAATTAGACAAAGCTCTCCATAATATACTATGTGTTCTGAGTGCCTCAACTATTCATTTACCTCTGGACATCGGGGAAGACCTGGTCACACTCCTTACACTCGTGTAGACCATGGGACATGCGGAGGGGTCGCATGTCTTGAGGTTCCTGGGCCTGCAGGTCACTGTCCCCTCCTAGATACAAAAGATAAAGTAAAGCAGGAAGGCAGTTTAAATTGATGAAAAAAAATAATCCAATGTTATGGTACGGGGTTTATCCACAATTTGTATATCAAACATTTTTCAAAATTCAAACAGCCAAGGACTGCAGGTTAACTTAATGTAAACTTTGTGCAGTGTTTCATTACATAAAAATACAAAAATACGGGCCTGGATGTCTCCAATGTTTAGAATATTGATGATCAAATTTTAGGTTTCCTGAAAATAGTTAACCATTAAATTTTGGTACAATGGGAAAAGGAGAGTAAAAGTAATCTCGTATTTTATCTGCTTTTATATATTTAACTGTTTTTAACTGCTCTTTAATGTTTAATTTCTTATACTGCACTGTAACTTTTATTCTCGTATTTTATCTTTTTTTTTAATCGTTTTTATGTTAAGCACTTTGAATTGCCCTGTTGCTGAAATGTGCTATACAAATAAAGCTGCCTTGCCTTGCCTTGCTTTACATAGATCATATGGGGAAAATATTATGATTTGCATTGCTGCAGGCCCTGGTCAATTACTGAGTCTGTGATCCAGTCTCATATAACTTACACTGAATCTCTTGTTACTAATCTGAAGTCTTGGACGAATAATGTGGGATATTCTTATCTTATCTTATACTGCATTAACTGTTGTCATTTAGCTCAGCAATGTTCTAAATAAAACACAACTGATGCCAGTTTGTAGACTCTTCTTTCCTCAATGTCATTGTTGTATGATCTCATTTTCAGTGGCTCTGGTGGGAAACAGAGCCCTTACATCATTTATGTCATATTCTCCCCATTTGGCTACACATCCTTCTTGTCACTCTTCAGTACCAACTGTTTACAATGGCATGGAAATAGCCCACCTATTTAAAAACAAAAGTCAAACCTGGGTTAAGGAAGGAGGAGGGGGGCATCCCACACGGCTGCTTCTGGTGGTCAAGCAGCTGGTTGCGGGACTCAAAGTGCTGGTCACAGTCCTCACAGCGGTACTGCCTCTCCTCTGCATTATGAGAAAGAGAAACATTAGCATATCATGCATTTAAGTGAGGTGTATGTGTTGTTCAGCTCTTTGCAATAGACAGAAATGTGTGTGTGTGTGTGTGTTTGTGTGTGTGTGTGTGTGTGTGTGTGTGTGTGTGTGTGTGTGTGTGTGTGTGTGTGTGTGTGTGTGTGTGTGTGTGTGTGCATACCATGAATATCAGGAGCCATGGTGTCACATGAATACTCCTCAGCCTTCATGAAAAGTAGCAGCTCTTCACCCGGGAAAATCTCACTGGTGACTTTGTAGAAGATCTGCAACACACACAAGGGGATTTAATTTAAATTGTGTGTCTTTTATATCACAGCTTAATTACAAAGGTCAGACAAAACTGTATGGATCAACATAGTTTGCTGTGCTCAATTTGCCTTTTTTGGTGTCCTGTAAAGACGTTGCAGCTGTTTTTGTTTTGTTTTTCATTTCTTCATTTTTTCATTGCCCATAATGGCATCGCAATGTAGGCGAAGCTACCAAATGAAAGCAGCAGAGGTCACTTGGAGTTGCTCTTGGTACTGTATATGCATATACACACACATGCAAATTTGCTACACACTGCTTGTCATATTTGTACCACCACACACTTGGAGGAGACATATGCATGGACATACACACACTCATTAGCTTTAATTTACCATCATATAAGACATCCATCTTCATGAAAATAATATGGAAGCACAAATCATACTGTAGAATAAATATACTGTCTCAAGGTGTATACACACACAAAACTGGATTCTCTAGTAATACTTGTAGTAGGCAATACGTGCAAAATAAATGTGTAGAGAGCAAGCTTAGAAATGTATAGTGATAAACTGTAAAAACAAGCAAGCGGTTAAAAAAAAGCATTCTACTAATTGAGTATTGTAGTGAATGATGAAACTTCCAAACAGTGAGATCAATTAAGAACTAACACCACACAATTCCACCTTAATCCACTTATTTTCTAAAGCTTCAGCATTTCTAATAGTCATGGTGCTGATTTAACTGCATTCATTTCAGCTACATTACAGATTGATTGTGAAACAGTGTGTATTCGGAGGTGGTCAGTCAGAGAAAGAATCAGCTGAGAGATCCTGGGACTTTGTTGCTTCCCATGGACACACAATAGCCTTTGCCTGTAAAACAATTAGGCATGGTGTTATTTTTGGCATGCTTTGGAGGTTTAACATATTAGCTTCCTCTGCCGCGTCGACGTGACAATGATGATAGGGGGATTTATTAGAAATGCATTAGGGAGGGAGGGGGGCTTCTGGGAAGGCACGGGTCACAGGTACACCGCTTATGGACAGAATTCCTGGCGAGCACTACTAGGAGACTAGAGCCACATTGGCTCCGCAGGGAGTTATGATAACTATCTTGGTCACAATAAATATCATGATGTATTCCGTCGACTATGCTATAATTGTTTGTGTCATTGTTCTAACTTCTGGCAAATTATATAATACTAAATATGACGGTACCTTTTTTTTTTTATTATTTTGGGCTCCACTGTGACTCACTGAAGCACAGGAAGTTCCTAGACTGAGAGTCACTGAAATAAAGGGTCTGACAAAGGCAGAGCACTTGCATGTCAATAACTGAGGAGTGATTGGTGCACAGTAACTGATGCAGCTTTGTGGTAGCATGAAAGTATGATTTAAATTCAGGCATTAAAACAAAATCTAAGCAGCCAAGAAAGTCAGTGGGAGGGTGGCAGGCACTACAAGTCTGACTCCCATTACAGGGCTAAATCAGAGTCATTACAGTTATCCAGACCAGGAGAGACACATTACATATCAACCACTAAATATAACCCAGAAAATATTTTTGTTTTCATGAATTTAACTGCTCCATAGAGAACACGTTTGCCAACTTTTCTTTGCAGTTTTGGTGTCTGGTGCTGCACCCTCATTGTTTCTGAGGAAGAATAAAGGGAACTGAACGGTGAGAGTCATGACAGGAGCTTTAATCCTTGACATACCCTACTCCAACATCTGACTACACCATAAACACACACATGCTTGAACATGGATGGAACTTCATACATGCATGCATACACAAACAGACACACTCCTTCCGGTGTCGGTCACCTCTGTAAGGCCACGCAAATATTGTGATTTAGAAACAATCAAGCAGCAGTTCAAACAGACATGTGAGTCTGTAGGGATTACACTCTGAGAGACTGATACCGAGACCAAGAAGGGAAACTCTTTGGAAAGCTACCAGGGTGTGGACCGAGGTCTCGGAACATAAAAAATAATGGACACTGCCAAAACTACTTTGTCCATAAATACAAGAGTACAAGTTCATGGTAAAATGCAACTAGAAGTTTATAATTTTAGTATGTTTTACAAATAAGAGGAGATAATTAAGTAACACATAGTGAGGAAGACAAAAGAGCCAGGTGAGTCTTTCAAGCCAGAAGCAAACTTTGCAAAAATTGCTGAAGTGTCAGTGACCTCGGACCTCCCTCTTTTAGGGATCAATACAAATTTGTTGCTCTGTTTCTCTGTGCTCGCTGCACAAGATGATGTGTTTTGGGGTAGCGTACAGTAAGTGCACACACGAGCAGGCACAGGAGGGCGATTACGAGTATGAGGGGAATTCCCCCAACAGCTCCACCTCTTCCCCGAGGGACGCCACAGATAAACAGTGAAAACACACACACACACACACACACACACACACACACACACACACACACACACACAAAAGGCAGGGACTCACTCCAAAACAGAGGACGCAGTGTTTGAATTCTAGGGGGGGTCATCCTTAACATGTCATGGACACACTAAAAAAAACACACCAACACACACTGACTACCAGCAGTTTGACAGTGGCTTAAAATACCACGTCATTCTGTAGATAAGATAGCCAGGGGGTCAGGGGGTCAGGGGTCAGTTCACACTGACAAAGCAATCAGCTTCAGCATCAACGCCATAGCTTACTTGTACTGAAAACAAAAACAACACAGAAGAAATTAATTTGGAAAATATTTAAACTATTTCTTCTTTGGTAATACACATCTGTACATTTTCACATTAATGCAATGGTTTTCTTCTGCTCTGCACAGGCTGCAGTAGTAGCCATAGAAACTAGTCCCCTAATTGACAGACCTTTATTGTCTAAAATATGTATTATTTTATATATATATGTATGTATTATGTACATTTCTCCCTATGTACGTTCATTTATTCAACTCACTACTTATCTTACTCTTTCTTTCTCTCTCACTCTCTCCGTCAGTTACAACCACGAGAGGATCAAAGGCCATAATGGGACTACTTGGTTATTTTGACACCATTAGTCATTAGCAGAGTAAACACAGTCACATTTTCCCCGGTCACACCCTGTTGGCCGACTCCTCGCTCACACAGAGCTCAATCGACAGGTATGCCATTCACTGACGCTGCTGTCCTGCCACAATGAATTCTCAGTCTGGGTGCTGCTCTTAGTGCGAACAATTTAAATCTCAAGCCACTTTAACATCTAAAAGCTATGGAAAAAAGATTATACCTGCGGTTATCAGGGTCATGCAATGTACAGTACTTTTGGCAGTCACCATTTCTTGGCTTATACACAAAACCATTTGGCGACATAGATAGCAATAAAGAGTACAAGCACACAATGTGCAGCTGGTTCCAGCAAACTGGATGAACATAAGGAAGCCAACCTGCCTGTATTCATGTTAGATCGAGTCAGCTGTGGGAAAGTGACCTTATGAGGAAGCAGCAACTTTCTGGTATCTAATGAACGACATATCGTCAATGTCAGGTGGAAACTCTACATCTCCAACATGACTTTTGGGGCGTTTTAGTCCTGTAACATCACAATAAGTAGCATCTTGTGTAAATGGTCAGTGTCATACTTATTTTTTTTACAAGTATGATCTATTTTTACAATACAATCTTTGTTTCTCATGTCTGAATAAGCTCCAAACTGTAATCTCAGTGAGTTACAATCACTTCATGATTTTACAGCCAGTGTGTTTACATTGTGAATGACTGTCAGTGTTTTGCTAATATGCCCCTCAGCCACTTCATCCCACTCAATACTGAGTGAGAATCAATAGAGTGAATGAGATTAACGCTCATGTCCCTCTGCACTGTCTTATGAAAGGCTCTTCAGGGCCTCGTTGGATGATGTTAATTACACTTTTAATCCATTTTCCTTTCAATTGAATCAGTAGAGTGAGGAGCGCAGTGGAGGGGTTTTCAGCACTAATTGCCCTAATTATCTTAACGACAATACATGCTGATCGTGGAAGGATCTATGCAAGTAGTGCTCAGGCTGCGTCGTTCAGTTCAGTGCATCAGCAAACAAATGAGGATATCAGGGGAGCTTGGGCAGGTTGCAGGCCAAAGTTAAAAGACTTAATGATTACAAATTAGCTTAGCTGAGATTGTTTGCCATTCATTATTTTATCTTATATACTTTTAAAAAAGTTTGTAAAATTCTTCTCACTTCATATCATTTTCAGATCTTCTCAGAGAGCCGTTTTTATTTGTAAAGGACTGAATTCAAACCTACGCACGCTGAATTAATTACAGATTTCATTGTGACTCTCAAACTGCGACACCTGCCATCTCCTTCCTGTCCGTTATTTCCTGTTGCTTTCAACTCTGCAGTGTCAAACAGAGCAATAAAACAGAAAGGTCATACAAATAAAGGCTGTCCTTGTTCAATTTAGTTAAAATACTGAATGTGCAGCTAATTCTAGTATTAAAGAAAAACAAAAATATATAATCTGCAACTTTAATCCCATTAAATTCAAAATGCCAGACATCTACAGTGACGCAATGTTTTAGAGCCATTAAA